>NC_084617.1:5458947-5628947 GCF_033978795.1 Nerophis ophidion | reverse complement strand
AGAAAATAAAGTTATCTTTGCATGCCTGCGGGTTTTGTTTCAAGGCAAAATGATAACATTTTCAGTCCCTCCAGTGATGCGGTAACAAAATATCAGTGTTTCAGGGAGGACGCATGGTCTAGGCTGTACTCGCTTTTCCAAGGCAGTCTCAAACGCGACACCAAATTCTTGCACAAGCTTTTCACAGATAATTTGACACATTGTCATTTAAAGGGGAACATTACTACAATTTCAAAAGGGTTAAAAACAATAAAAATCACTTCCCATTAGTTTGTTGTATTTTTTAAATTTTTTTTCAAAATTTTACCGGTCCCGGAATATCCCTAAATAAAGCTTTAAAGTGCCTTATTTTCGCTATCTTCGAAACCACTACAAGAATGACAAACACACCTTAGCACATAAACACAACGGAACAAATACCCAGAATCCCATGCATCTTTGACTCTTTCGGGCTACATTATACACCCCCGCTATACCCCCCGCCCCCGATCCTCTCATTGATATTTGAACTTTGCTAGCAAACATGGAACACTGCGGCTGCAAACTTATGACTTACGTGAGGATTTCCTCAAGGCACCCCTTTTTAGGTCCTTTTCCTTTTTGGCAGTTACCCGGAATATCCTTAAATAAAGCTTTAAAGTGCCTTATTTTCGCTATCTTCGAACCCACTACAAGAATGACAAACACACCGTAGAACATAAACACAACGGAACAAATACCCAGAATCCCATGCATCTTTGACTCATTCGGGCTACATTATACACCCCCGCTATACCCCCCCGCCCCCGATCCTCTCATTGATATTTGAACTTTGCTAGCAAACATGGAACACTGCGGCTGCAAACTTATGACTTAAGTGAGGATTTCCTCAAGGCACCCCTTTTTAGGTCCTTTTCCTTTTTGGCACATTTTTCCGTAATGTTATTGATGTAACTGTGGTGGTGTTGTAGCTTGTTTACTTCAGATGCAGTCAGTTCTTTAATTATACTTTAATTGATTGAAACTGTTCTTGGTAGATTGCACAGTTCAGTACATATTCCGTACAATCGACCACTAAATGGTAACACCCCAATAAGTTTTTCAACTTGTTTAAGTCGGGGTCCACCTTAGTCAATTCATGGTATTAGATTCATGGTGCTACTGTAGTACTGTTCCTCAATGTTCCACATTAGGTCCTCTCTTTTTCATCTTTTGAGCTATTCAACTGGCTAAGTTTAGTTCGATCCTGTTAAAGAGATCTTGATGATCAGCAGAGCACTCTGGGGAAAAAATGAAATAGTGAAAAAGAAATGAAAAGTTTACTATAGAGGACGCTGTTTTTACGGAATATGCAGAATGAGACTAATTTTGAAGGGAAAAGTTGGGGCCCCCAGATTTTGGCTTTCTGAAAACAATTTAGTGGAATTTCCCTGGTCTGCACCGAACCAAGCCTTTTTAACAAATCCCTAACAAAAAAACGAACCAGAAAATCGCATCCTATTGCTGTGTTTCTTTTGGCTCATTTTTTTTTTTTTTTTTTCCAATAATGTTGGCAATTTGCATTTAATAAGAGCTGGCGACTATAAATCACTCTTCCCGGTTGACTAGAAAGAGCCGTTGAAAAGGTTCGACTCATTGGTGAACTTCACATTTGTGGACTTAAGTCAAAGTATAGACTTGGTGGATATCGATATGTGTCCGCACAGCACCCAGCAGGCAGTGTCTTATTATCCTGACTTGGAACTATGTCTCGCATCAAGGTGAAGGAGACGTAGTCATGTGAGGGTGGAATTCTGGATTAGTCCTTGACGGTGGTTGTGTTGACAACGGACGTGATGGGTAATGACTCTTTCTTCTTACTTTGTGGTGTTTACACTGGAATGAGACCAGAAACTCTGGATTCACCTGTTCAGGAAAACATGCTCAGAGAGTACTAGGTCGGCATGTTTATCTAGGACATATGTGTCAAAGTCAAGGCCCGGGGACCAAATCTGGCCCGCCACATTATGCGTTACTACAATTCTTATTCTTTTCCTCTTACCCTATTTTTCGGACTATAAGTCGTAGTTTTTGTCATATACCCTGGAGCAACTTATGTGTGAAATTATTAACACATTACCGTACAATATCAAATAATAATATTTATCTCATTCGCGGAAGAGACGAAGAAAATGTCAGCAATCGTCACACACCCGTCAACCAATAAGAATTCGGCGGGGGAGGGTCACGGCAGAAGTGCTTTACACACACAAGTACTTGGTCAACAGCCATACAGGTCACACTGAGGGTGGCCGTATAAACAACTTTAACACTGTTACAAATATGCACCGCACTGTGAACCCACACCAAACAAGAATGACACACATTTCGGGAGAACATCCACACCGTAACAGAACAAATACGCAGAATCCCTTGCAGCACTATTTCTTCCAGGACGCTACAATATACAGCCCCAACCTCCTCATGCTCTCTCAGGGAGAGCATGTCCCAAATTTCAAGCTGCTGTTTTGAGGCTTGTTAAAAAAAAAAATAATGCACTTTGTGACTCCAATAATAAATATGGCATTTTTTCCCCCTAACTTGAGTTGATTTATTTTGAAAAAACCTTATTCCATTTTTTAATGCATCCAGGGGGGCGTCACAACAAAATTAGGCATAACAATGTGTTGATTTGTTTGCGATTAGGTGGCGACTTGTCCAGAGTGTATCCTGCCTTCCACTTGAATGCAGCTGAGATATGCTCCAGCGACCTCAAAAAGGAACAATCGGTAGAAAATGGATGGATGGATGGAATGTGCTAATTCCACGACTGTATTTATCGGTATAGGTAATTAAGAGTTGGACAATATCGGATATCGGCAAAAAAGCCATTATCGGACATCTCTAATTATTTGGCATATGAATGAAAATAGACTGAGTTGCAAAGGCTCCTAATTTGGCTGGAAAGTATTCACAGTTCATTTTTTCCACATTTGGTTATGTTAGGGCAGGGGTAGGGAACCTATGGCTCTAGAGCCAGATGTGGCTCTTTTGATGACTGCTTCTGTCTCTCAAGATAAATCTTAGCTGACATTGCTTAACACGATAAGTAATTAATAATTCATCCAACGCCCTAGACGCGAATCCCTTAGGGGTGATGGACGGCTGGGCAGTGCCTGAAGAGCTGCAGCCCGCCACTGTAGCCCCCACTCTCTCCCCTCTGTTGCAAGTCTGGAGTTGTATGTTGTGATACGTATATATGCTTTGCTCTTGAGTTTTGTGTCATAGTGGTTATGTGACCCTAAACACTGTTTGTTTGTCTAATCAAATCCATCAGTATATCAACAAAGTTGTGTTGTACTTAGGCAACAACAATACCTACCTACCTAATTACGCTGGTAATCAGTGTCAAAATATCCGTTTTCTACCGCACCTGTTCATGGTAAGAAGTATTCTATTTATTATTGGTTAATTTCAGAATAACAATGTTATTTAAAATAGTAAGAGACCTACAATACTCTAAAAATGTTGGTTTTACTAAAAAAAATGCGGGCATTCAGTGTTAAAAAATATATCTCTTTCACAGGAATACATTTTAAAATACTTCGCTTTCATGGCTCTCTCAGTCAAAAAGGTTCCCGACCCCTGTGTTAGGGGCCTTATTTCAAAATGGAATAAATTAAAATTTTTGTCCTCAAAATTCTACATACAATACCGATAATCCAATCCACTTTATTTGTATAGCACATCTGAACAACATAATCAATCAATCAATGTTTATTTATATAGCCCCAAATCACAAACTTCTCAAAGGACTGCACAAATCATTACAACTACAACATCCTCGGAAGAACCCACAAAAGGGCAAGGAAAACTCACACCCAGTGGGCAGGGAGAATTCACATCCAGTGGGACGCCAGTGACAATGCTGACTATGAGAAACCTTGGAGAGGACCTCAAATGTGGGCAACCCCCCCCCCCTCTAGGGGACCGAAAGCAATGGATGTCGAGCGGGTCTAACATGATACTGTGAAAGTTCAATCCATAGAGGCTCCAACACAGCCGCCAGAGTTCAGTTCAAAGCGGATCCAAGACAGCAGCGAGGGTCCCGTCCACCGGAAACCATCCCAAGCGGAGGCGGATCAGCAGCGTAGAGATGTCCCCAACCGATATACAGGCGAGCGGTCCATCCTGGGTCTCGACTCTGGACAGTCAGTACTTCATCCATGGTCATCGGACCGGACCCCCTCCACAAGGAAGGGGGGGCATAGGAGAAAAAACAAAAGAAGCGGCAGATCAACTGGTCTAAAAAGGAGGTCTATTTAAAGGCTAGAGTATACAGATGAGTTTTAAGGTGAGACTTAAATGCTTCTACTAAGGTAGCATCTCGAACTGTTACCGGGAGGGCATTCCAGAGTACTGGAGCCCGAACGGAAAAAGCTCTATAGCCCGCAGACTTTTTTTGGGCTCTAGGAATCACTAATAAGCCAGAGTCTTTTGAACGCAGATTTCTTGCCGGGACATATGGTACAATACAATCGGCAAGATAGGATGGAGCTAGACCGTGTAGTATTTTATACGTAAGTAGTAAAACCTTAAAGTCACATCTTAAGTGCACAGGAAGCCAGTGCAGGTGAGCCAGTATAGGTATATATGTATGTATATATGTATATAAAGGTATATACAGTATAGGTATATATGTATGTATATATGTATATAAAGGTATATACAGTATAGGTATATATGTATGTATATATGTATATAAAGGTATATACAGTATAGGTATATATGTATGTATATATGTATATAAAGGTATATACAGTACAGGTATATATGTATGTATATATGTATATAAAGGTATATACAGTATAGGTATATATGTATGTATATATGTATATAAAGGTATATACAGTATAGGTATATATGTATGTATATATGTATATAAAGGTATATACAGTATAGGTATATATGTATGTATATATGTATATAAAGGTATATACAGTATAGGTATATATGTATGTATATATGTATATAAAGGTATATACAGTATAGGTATATATGTATGTATATATGTATATAAAGGTATATACAGTATAGGTATATATGTATGTATATATGTATATAAAGGTATATACAGTACAGGTATATATGTATGTATATATGTATATAAAGGTATATACAGTATAGGTATATATGTATGTATATATGTATATAAAGGTATATACAGTATAGGTATATATGTATGTATATATGTATATAAAGGTATATACAGTATAGGTATATATGTATGTATATATGTATATAAAGGTATATACAGTACAGGCGTAATGTGATCAAACTTTCTTGTTCTTGTCAAAAGTCTAGCAGCTGCATTTTGTACCAACTGTAATCTTTTAATGCTAGACATGGGGAGACCCGAAAATAATACGTTACAGTAATCGAGACGAGACGTAACAAACGCATGGATAATGATCTCAGCGTCTTTAGTGGACAGAATGGAGCGAATTTTAGCGATATTACGGAGATGAAAGAAGGCCGTTTTAGTAACGCTTTTAATGTGTGCCTCAAAGGAGAGAGTTGGGTCGAAGATAATACCCAGATTCTTTACCGTGTCGCCTTGTTTTATTGTTTGGTTGTCAAATGTTAGAGTTGTATTATTATTAAATATTATAATAATAAACATTATTATTATCCAATCCAATCCACTTTATTTATATAGCACATTTAAACAACAATAAAGTTTCCAAAGTGCTGCACAGCAATGTTAAATACAATTGTAAAAAAAAAAAATTAATAAAAAAATAACTATTATTAAATACATGTTTTTGTCCTCAAAATTCTACACACAATACCGATAATCCAATCCACTTTATTTGCATAGGCCATCTGAACAACATAAATGTTTCCAAAGTGCTGCAAAACAATATTGAAACATTATCCTATGACTGAATAAAAAATAAAACCAATATAAAAATAAATATGATTAAAATTTATTTTAAAGTGTAAAACCAATTAAAACAATAAATGGAAATCAAAATTTTAAAAAACAGAGAGGACCACACAACTCACGTATAACAATGTGAATAATAAATATTATTATTATTATTAAATACATTTTTTTGTCCTCAAAATTCTACACACAATACCGATAATCCAATCCACTTTATTTGTATAGCACATCTGAACAACATAAATGTTTCCAAAGTGCTGCAAAACAATATTGAAACATTATCCTATGACTGAATAAAAAATACAACCAATATAAAAATAAAAATGATTAAAAATTATTTTAAAGTGTAAAACCAATTAAAACAATAAATGGAAATCAAAATTTTAAAAAACAGAGAGGACCACACAACTCACGTATAACAATGTGAAAATGTTTTAAGACATTTTTGCACGTGTGTTGGAAAATGAATTTGTTTTTAAGTTCCTTGTTCCTGAGTGTACTTCCAGCCGTGCCAACAGAGCGCTTTTAAATCCTCTTTGAAAGATTATTCATCTCACCAGCTTCGGTGAGTCAAAGGTGGGAGGACCGTAGGGAGGTTGGGATACGGACTTAAACAGGATGTTTCCTTGGGGGTGTTTGCACTTTACACCCTTTTAATATATTGTTTACCACTGCGGGTACTGGAAGCAACTGTAGGATGCCGGGCAAGACAATCGAGTGGATTCTGGATGCCAATCGAGTGGATTCTGTCAGACTGCAAAACCTCCTCAGGCAGCTGTAACACAATCTACAGGATAACACTTCAGCGCCTGGTGGCCTTTTTAATACAATTAAAGTCTGCTGTTAGACCGTGGTGACGCCTTGTACGCATGCGGGTCGAACCTTGGCATCACTCAGCATGAGCGGCGGGTCAGAGGTCACAAGTCCACAGGATGTGTTCCCGGTACAGAAAAAAAAGTGCAGTGGTAAGGAGCAATTAGTCACCACGCAGGAATGAATGTGCTGAGGCTTCATTTGGACTTTTAGTGAGATGTTTTGGATGGGAAACGAGTACAGTAGAAGCTTGTTTGTTCAAGTTTTACACCAAGGGTGTCCAAAGTTTTAACACTGAGGGCCACAGACTGAAAAATCAAAGCAAGCCGGGGCCATTTTGACCTTTTTTTTTATTTTAAAAAACAATACAATATATGTATAACCAATATACATTTCGGCCTCCACTCAGGCTTGATTCAGGGAACCCCAAAGGGTTTTGGTCCAAAAAAATATATAAAATGTGTCATTATTTTGTTTTATTATTATTCAAGTTTTAAATCTCCAGATCAACATTAGGTCCATCTGTGAATATAATGATTTTAAAGATTTAAGTTGTATGCTTTTTTGTCAAAGAAAACCCAGTTTTTTGACGGAAAAAAACACCATCATCTTCCGCTTATCCGAGGTCGGGTCGCGGGGGCAGCAGCCTAAGCAGGGAAACCCAGACTTCCCTCTCCCCAGCCACTTCGTCTAGCTCTTCCCGGGGGATCCCGAGGCGTTCCCAGGCCAGCCGGGAGACATAGTCTTCCCAACGTGTCCTGGGTCTTCCCCGTGGCCTCCTACCGGTTGGACGTGCCCTAAACACCTCCCTAGGGAGGCGTTCGGGTGGCATCCTGACCAGATGCCCGAACCACCTCATCTGGCTCCCCTCCATGTGGAGGAGCAGCGGCTTTACTTTGAGTTCCTCCTGGATGACAGAGCTTCTCACCCTATCTCTAAGGGAGAGACCCAAACTCATTTCTGCCGCTTGTACCCGTGATCTTGTCCTTTCGGTCATGACCCAAAGCTCATGACCATAGGTGAGGATGGGAACGTAGATCGACCGGTAAATTGAGAGCTTTGCCTTCCGGCTCAGGTCCTTCTTCACCACAACAGATCGGTACAACGTCCGCATTACTGAAGACGCCGCACCGATCCGCCTGTCGATCTCACCATCCACTCTTCCCTCACTCGTGAACAAGACTCCTAGGTACTTGACCTCCTCCACTTGGGGCAGGGTCTCCTCCCCAACCCGGAGATGGCACTCCACCCTTTTCCGGGCGAGAACCATGGACTCGGACTTGGAGGTGCTGATTCTCATTCCGGTCGCTTCACACTCGGCTGCAAACCGATCCAGTGAGAGCTGAAGATCCCGACCAGATGAAGCCATCAGGACCACATCATCTGCAAAAAGCAGAGACCTAATCCTGCGGCCACCAAACCGGAACGCCTTGACCACGCCTAGAAATTCTGTCCATAAAAGTTATGAGCAGAATCGGGAAAAAAAACACAAAATATGCAATATTATCACCCAATATTTTTTTATGTGGAATATTTGAGATTATATGATAATGGAAACCTTAAAAAAGTCAATAACTAGTAACACCATTGATTTTAATTCATTATTATTTTTTGAGCAACAAAAAATCACACTAAAATTATTGGGGATCCAAAAAGGTCCTACTCATTAAAGTGTTAGAAAATAAATTACACTTTTTTTGTTGTTTACTTTTAACACAATAATCTCGAAATCAACTTCAGATCTATCCGTCAATTATAAGATTATTGTTGTTTATGTTTTTTGTTTGTTCATTTTAGGCCCTTCTTTTAAAAAAAACAGCTCAGTTTTTTATATGGCAAACACAAAATATGCAACATTTTCTCCCAAAAATATCGCAAAGTGGAAAATTTAACGTGATGTAATCGGAGCCTTGAATATGTCAATAATTCATATTGACATTGATTTTGATTCATTATTATTTTTTAAAGAAAGAAACAGCCTGCATGGCAGCTTTGTGTTATTACAGTCAACATTGCAACATTTTCTTGTTACATTTCACCCGTTTGCTCTTTTATATCACTTTTTACGTTTGAAAAATTTTTCAATCGTATTTTTAAAATATGCCGTGGGTCCGATAAAAAAATTACCTGCGGGCCGCACTTTGGACACCCCTGTCCTACACTTAATCAGGGGTGTCAAACTCATTTTAGCTCAGGGGCCGCATGGAGGAAAATGTGTGCACAGGCGGGCTATTAAAATCATGGCATTAAAACTACAAAATAAAGACTTCTTCATTAATATCTTGATATTTTTAGGCCATGTCACGATACTCGATATATACCGTATTTCCTTGAATTGCCGCCGGGTATATAGTATGCACCTGTCTAGAATTACTGCCGGGTCAAACTCGTTTCGCTAAATAATTAGCGCATGCTTAGCATTACTGCCAGCTCAGGATTAACGCCGGTTCGAACTCGTTTCGCAAAATAATTAGCATATGCCTAGAATTTCCACCGGGTCAAACTCGTCACGTCACGAGTGACACTTCACCTGTCATCATTTTCAAAATGGAGGAGGCTGATTTCAACCATTTGAAATCTCATAAAGGGAAGAAGATTAAGAGCTATTCAGTAGGATTTAAGGTCCAAGCTATTGAATATGCTAAAAAGAACAGTAAGCCGCTATGTTTTAATAATATACCGTAGCTGCGGGTGTCAAATATGAGTCATTAAATGACTCCCGCCTCCTGGTGGTAGAGGGCGCTAGTGATCCTTCTTGCGACTACTCGGCTGCAGAAGAAGTGACAACAACCAGCGATCGTTTATTTGCACTTTTAACATGGAGGATTACATATCTAAAATAAAACAGCTTTCTAAACTGGACTTTCAATCGAAGCAAGAGGTAATAAAGGAAGATCTCCATCGAGACAGAGAGACTTTTAAAACTGAAGAAAGATAAGGAAGACTTCTATAAACATGTTATCGCTGCTTTTGATCAGAAGGAGCTGCGCATGGACTTCATTTATAAGTAAAGGTAGGACCATAATAACTTTTTTTTTAATTAAACGTGCTTTTCATGATGGTATCCTTACATCACACTCAAATTTATAAGCGCAGGCCTAAATTTACTGCATGCCTTAGGTAAGCGCCGTAGTGAGAAGAGGTTTTAAAATTAGCGCCCCAGCGGCAATTCAATGAAATACGATATCTCTATTTTGCCTTAGCCTTGAATAAACACTTGATACATATAATCACAGCAGTATAATGATTCTTTGTGTCTACATTAAAACATTTTCTTCATACTGCATTAATATATGCTCCTTTTAAACTTTCATGCAGAGAGAGAAATCACAACTAAGTCAATTTAGCAAAAGTTTTATTTAGCAATGGCACAAACATTCATGTCATTTCAAAACAGAAAGTGCAAGATTGTCAGAGTTTGAGTTTAGATCGACAGATAGTACTTTATTGATTCCTTCTGGAGAGTTCCCTATTTGGAACATGCAAGCATACAACATGATGCATCACAATTTTCCACGTTCTCTTTTCAACATGTTCGTAAAGGAGTAGGAAGAAGCAGAGCTTATTTATATCCTACCCCTTTCCTTTACCTAACAGTTGCTAAAACTTTTGTCCACTTCCTGTTCTCAATTTATTCACAATATACTCCATAAGTCAGTGGTTCATTATACACCCATTTTACATACAGGTTACACTGAGGGATGTGGTATAAATAACTTCAACACTCTTACTAATATGCGCCAGACTGTGAACCCACACCAAACACATTTCGGGAGAACATCCGCACTGTAACACAACATAATCACAACAGAACAAATAACCAGAATCCCATGCATCCCTAACTCTTCCGGGTTACATTATACATCGCACGGAGGGGGGGAGGGGGGGCCGGAGTTTGGTGCTAGCGGGGGTGTATAATATAGCCAGGAATATTTAAGGATGCATGGGATTCTGGGTATTTGTTCTGTTTTGTTTATGTTGTGTTACAGTGTGGATGTTCTCCCGAAATGTGTTTGTCATTCTTGTTCGGTGTGGGTTCACAGTGTGGCGCTTATATTAGTAGGAGTGTTAAAGTTGTTTCTATCACAACCTTCAGTGTGACCTGTATGGCTGTTTAACAACCATGCCTTGCAGTCGTGTACGTGTTTCTGCGGAGGCCACATACAACATGTTACTGGGCGGGCAAGATGTTTGTACATGTTGTAGAAGGCCTCAAAGGCAGTGGCTTCATAGCACGCCCTTATTATTGTTACCCGGGTGAAATTCAGCAGATATTCGCGAGAATAGCTGCTTTGAGAATTCGGGAACCTCATGGAAAATTTGGGGGGTTGGCAAGTGTAATGCTGTCAAGCGGCATTCATATAAAACTCACGGGTCACGCTAACATTACATTTTCTTATCAAGTCTGAGACCATTGGTTTACACATAGCATAAAGGAAAAAATAAAACTCTTCATGCAGTGTTATTTCAATCAATCAATCAATCAATGTTTATTTATATAGCCCCAAATCACAAATGTCTCAAAGGACTGCACAAATCATTAGGACTACGACATCCTCGGAAGAACCCACAAAAGGGCAAGGAAAACTCTCATCCAGTGGGACGCCAGTGACAATGCTGACTATGAGAAACCTTGGAGAGGACCTCAGAAGTGGGCAACCCCCCCCCCCCTCTAGGGGACCGAAAGCAATGGATGTCGAGCGGGTCTAACATGATACTGTGAAAGTTCAATCCATAGTGGCTCCAACACAGCCGCGAGAGTTCAGTTCAAAGCGGATCCAAGACAGCAGCCAGAGTCCCGTCCACAGGAAACCATCTCAAGCGGGGGCGGATCAGCAGCATAGAGATATCCCCAACCGATACACAGGCGAGCGGTCCATCCTGGGTCTTGACTCTGGACAGCCAGTACTTCATCCATGGTCATCATGGTCATCGGACCGGACCCCCTCCACAAGGGGGGGGGGGACGACGACATAGGAGAAAAGAAGCGGCAGGTCAACTGGTCTAAAAAGGAGGTCTATTTAAAGGCTAGAGTAGACAGATGAGTTTTAAGGTGAGACTTAAATGCTTCTACTGAGGTGGTATCTCGAACTGTTACCGGGAGGGCATTCCAGAGTACTGGAGCCCGAACGGAAAACGCTCTATAGCCCGCAGACTTTTTTTGGGCTTTAGGAATCACTAATAAGCCGGAGTCCTTTGAACGCAGATTTCTTGCCGGGACATATGGTACAATACAATCGGCAAGATAGGATGGAGCTAGACCGTGTAGTATTTTATACGTAAGTAGTAAAACCTTAAAGTCACATCTTAAGTGCACAGGAAGCCAGTGCAGGTGAGCCAGTATAGGTATATATGTATGTATATATGTATATAAAGGTATATACAGTATAGGTATATGTGTATGTATATATGTATATAAAGGTATATACAGTATATGTATGTATATATGCATATAAAGGTATATACAGTATAGGTATATATGTATATATATATGTATATAAAGGTATATACAGTATAGGTATATATGTATGTATATATGTATATAAAGGTATATACAGTACAGGCGTAATATGATCAAACTTTCTTGTTCTTGTCAAAAGTCTAGCAGCCGCATTTTGTACCAACTGTAATCTTTTAATGCTAGACATGGGGAGACCCGAAAATAATACGTTACAGTAATCGAGACGAGTCGTAACAAACGCATGGATAATGATCTCGGCGTCTTTAGTGGACAAAATGGAGCGAATTTTAGCGATATTACGGAGATGAAAGAAGGCCGTTTTAGTAACGCTTTTAATGTGTGACTCAAAGGAGAGAGTTGGGTCGAAGATAATACCCAGATTCTTTACCGAGTCACCTTGTTTTATTATTTGGTTGTCAAATGTTAAAGTTGTATTATTAAATAGAGGTCGGTGTCTAGCAGGACCGATAATCAGCATTTCCGTTATTTCATTTTACATTTCAAGAGTTTTGTGGCTCCCATTGTTTTCTTTATTTTGTGAAACTGGCTCTTTGAGTGGTAAAGGTTGACGACCCCTGGTCTAGATAATACGGTACTCAAAAAGTGGGGTATAACAAAAATGTAGGTTGACTGTAGCGGTTAGCATGTCTGCCTCACTGTCTGGAGATCCAGGTTCAAATCTCTCTTTAAACATCTGTGTCCCATTACTTTTCTGTAGCTAACGCGATCATGCCAGGGCTGGTTAAAACTTGCGCCTGCGCTGGTCTGATTGTTGTGTTGGCGTGTGTCGATTGCCGCGACACAAGCGTATCTGTGACACGGCCGGGCAAACTCCAACCGCTCAATGAGCTCGGAGAGAAGCAGGCTATCGAAGTCATTGAGGTCAACCCGGCACAACTCAACCATTTTGAATCGTCCGGTCGATTTGTCGTCTTTTTTTTAAATGCCCTGAAAACACGACTGGCAGTGGTTGTCTCTTCGTGACGTCACGATATCGGTCTCCTCTGAGTTCTGGCATTTGCATCCTACTTTGCCTTCTGGTAATGTTTTATTTGTGTGTGTGTGTGTGTGTGTGTGTGTGTCAGGGCTGCTCAGCCTGTCCAGCAGCAAACTGGACTCTGAACCTCTGAACCATGTGACTCCAACCTGACTACTGTTTAAACTGGGCGTGCTCTTGTTTTGATACGGCGCGGATCGCTTACACGACTTAACAGTTACATGACATGATACCACAACGCCTCCCCCGCTACCTTCTAATTGCCACCATTGTTTACCCGTTTAGGTGTAATCTAGACTCACTTTCAGTTTACTTATGTCCTGGTAAAGCCCATTTAAGTATTGTTACACCGGAAGGGGAAAATCAAGGAAAATGGGACCTTTTCTATCAGCTTCAATGGTGATTGACAGGGTTGAGTGATTGACCTTTCCCTAAACTGTTCAAAGCTGGTTGAATTGTCCAAGAGGTCTTGATTGGTTGATTGAAACTTTTATTAGTAGTTTGCACAGTTCAGTACATATCCCGTACATTCATCCATCCATCATCTTCCGCTTATCCGAGGTCGGGTCGCGGGGCAACAGCCTAAGCAGGGAAGCCCAGAGTTCCCTCTTCCCGGGGGATCCCGAGGCGTTCCCAGGCCAGCCGGGAGACATAGTCTTCCCAACGTGTCTTGGTCTTCCCCGTGGCCTCCTACCGGTTGGACGTGCCCTAAACACCTCCCTAGGGAGGCGTTTGGGTGGCATCCTGACCAGATGCCCGAACCACCTCATCTGGCTCCTCTCGATGTGAAGGAGCAGGCGGCTTTACTTTGAGTTCCTCCCGGATGGCAGAGCTTCTCACCCTATCTCTAAGGGAGAGACCCAAACTCATTTCGGCCGCTTGTACCCGTGATCTTGTCCTTTCGGTCATGACCCAAAGCTCATGACCATAGGTGAGGATGGGAACGTAGATCGACCGGTAAATTGAGAGCTTTGCCTTCCGGCTCAGCTCCTTCTTCACCACAACGGATCGGTACAACGTCCGCATTACTGAAGACGCCGCACCGATCCATGCCTGTCGACCCTCCCGATTCCTCTCTTCCCGCACTCGTGAACAAGACTCCTAGGTACTTGAACTCCTCCACTTGGGGCAGGGTGTCCCTCCCCAACCCGGAGATGGCATTCCAACCCCTTTCCGGGCGAGAACCATGGACTCGGACTTGGAGGTGCTGATTCTCATTCCGGTCGCTTCACACTCGGCTGCGAACCGATCCAGCGAGAGCTGAAGATCCCGGTCAGATGAAGCCATCAGGACCACATCATCTGCAAAAAGCAGAGACCTAATCCTGCGGTTACCAAACCGGATCCCCTCAACGCCTTGACTGCGCCTAGAAATTCTGTCGTACAATTGACCACTAATTGGTAACACCCAAATAAGTTTTTTAACTTTTTTGAGTCGGGGTCTACGTTAATCAATTCATGGTACAAATATACACTATCAGCATAATACAGTCATCACACAAGATAATCATCATAGTATATACATTGAATTATTTACATTATATACAATGCGGGGATGAAGAGTTTTGGTTGATATCAGCACTTCAGTCATCAACAATTGAAATGGACATTAAAATAGTGTAGTTTTTACTAGGGATGCACCGAAATGAAAATTTGTGGCCGAAGTCGATCAAAATTTAAAAGCTTGGCCGAATACCGAATAATGAATGCATCCATCCATCATCTTCCGCTTAACCGAGGTCGGGTCGTGGGGGCAACAGCCTAAGCAGGGAAACCCAGACTTCCCTCTCCCCAGCCACTTCGTCTAGCTCTTCCCGGGGGATCCCGAGGCGTTCCCAGGCCAGCCGGGAGACATAGTCTTCCCATCGTGTCCTGGGTCTTCCCCGTGGCCTCCTACCGGTTGGACGTGCCCTAAACACCTCCCTCCTCTCTGAGCTGCAACCTTATCATGGTAGAGGAGTTTGCTTGTCCCAATGATCCTAGGAGCTATGTTGTCCGGGGGCATAAAGTCCTCCCTGGTAGGGTCTCCCAAGGCAAACAGGTTCTAGGTGAGGGATCATACAAAGAGCAGCTCGAAGACCTTTATGAAGAAGAAAAATCATGGACCCAGATTTCCCTCGCCCGGACGCGGTTCACCGGGGCCCCCCCTCTGGAGCCAGGCCCGGAGGTGGGGCACGATGGCGAGCTCCCATGGGGCCCGGCCGGGCAACGTGGGTCACCCCTCCAATGGGCTCACCACCCATAGCAGGGGCCATAGAGGTCGGGTGCGTTTAGCTCGGTTGGTAGAGCGGCTGTGCCAGCAACTTGAGGGTTGCAGGTTCAATTCCCGCTTCTGCCAACCTAGTCACTGCCGTTGTGTCCTTGGGCAAGACACTTGACCCACCTGCTCCCAGTGCCACCCACACTGGTTTGAATGTAACTTAGATATTGGGTTTCACTCTGTAAAGCGCTTTGAGTCACTAGAGAAAAAGCGCTATATAAATATAATTCACTTCACTGCATTGTGAGCTGGGCGACAGCCGAAGGCAGGGCACTTGGCGGTCCGATCCTCGGCTACAGAAGCTATAATGAATGCAGTTTTTCACAATTTTTTTAATATTGCATAAATAGCCTATGGATGTGAATGGAGGAGGGTATTAGTAAAGTGTTGAAGTTGCCTGGAGGTGTTGTTTTAGAGCGGTTTTTGAAGGAATATAGAGATGCACTTACTTTTATACCTGTTGGGAGTGCATTCCACATTGATTAGATTAGATTAGATAGTACTTTATTTATTCCTTCAAGAGAGTTCCTTTAGGAAAATTAAAATTTTCAGCACAATCCCATTCAAGATCAGACAAACATTACAGGGAGACAGAACAGGATCGCTGACGGGTCTGCCGGCTTCCCTTACAAAAAAGGTGAGGTGCAGGTAACAAGTGGGGGGGAGAAAAAATCGAAGAATTAAATTAAATTAAATTAAATTAAAAAATCGGTTTAAGCCTGAAGGAGCTGAGCCGGAAGGCAAAGCTCTCAATTTACCGGTCGATATACGTTCCCATCCTCACCTATGGTCATGAGCTTTGGGTCATGACCGAAAGGATAAGATCACGGGTACAAGCGGCCGAAATGAGTTTGGGGTCTCTCCCTTAGAGATAGGGTGAGAAGCTCTGCCATCCGGGAGGAACTCAAAGTAAAGCCGCTGCTCCTTCACATCGAGAGGAGCCAGATGAGGTGGTTCGGGCATCTGGTCAGGATGCCACCCGATCGGTAGGAGGCCACGGGGAAGACCCAGGACACGTTGGGAAGACTATGTCTCCCGGCTGGCCTAGGAACGCCTCGGGATCCCCCGGGAAGAGCTAGACGAAGTGGCTGGAGATAGGGAAGTCTGGGCTTCCCTGCTTAGGCTGCTGCCCCCGCGACCCGACCTCGGATAAGCGGAAGATGATGGATGGATGGATGGTTTAAGCCTGGGCCCTGGAGAGGGGGTCCAGACTGAGGCCAAGGGAAAAAAACAACAACTCATAGCCATAGTACACATCCTTCTTATATGTGTGTAAGAAGGAAACATCAAAGAACACAAAGGACATTAAAGACATTAAAGCAGCAGATACAACCAGCCACTTCTACATACAGCTATGAATAAAAAGTAAAATAAACATATCCACTGTGGTGGCCTCTGCGGTGTTCCACGCCATCGTCCGCTGGGGTGGAGGGAGCATGGCCAGAGACAGGAGCAGACCCAACAAAGCAACCACTCTCGGTCGCCGACCAACTCTCGGCCAGTGTCCAGTCCGCATGGATGAGCGAGGATACGTCCAAGAAGACTGAGGTGTCCGACACCTGCTCACCCAGCCAAGACACCGCGAAGCCTCTCCGTGCTAGCTCCGCAGTCCTGTCCCCTCATCCACATCTCCTCCAGTCCCTCCAAACCGACTCCGGTGTGGCAGAGACCCAGCAGCTGGTCTCCATGGCCAAAAGGCTCCCGGGAGGCAGATCCGGAAGTCCACAAAAAAGCACCGTAGAGGTCACAAAAGTGCCACCACTTGTCACACAGTCCCAAAGGGTCTTGGACCAAAAGGCAAAACAATATAATAACACATGAAACAAGAGGGTAACACCAGCACAGAGCTCCTGCCAACAGCAGCCACTACAGCAGCGTCATCTTGGATGGATGTGGCATAGAAAGAGAATGAGTTAAGACCTTTGCTAGATCGGGATCTGGGTTTAACGTGGTTTGTGGAGCTCCCCCTGGTGTTGTGGTTATGGCGGTCATTTACGTTTAGGAAGTAGTTTGACATGTACTTTGATATCAAGAAGGTGTAGCGGATTTTATAGACCAGGCTCAGTGCAAGTTGTTTGACTCTGTCCCTCACCCTGAGCCAGCCCACTTTGGAGAAGTGGGTTGGAGTGAGGTGTGATCTCGGGTGGAGGTCTAAAAGTAACCGGACTAGCTTGTTAAGGGATGTTTGGAGTCTAGATTTGAGGATTTTGGAGGTGCTAGGGTACCAGGAGGTGAAAGCGTAATCGAAAAAGGGTGAATGTGAGTTCAAGGTGCTTTTTTTGACCAGAGAGGAGATTCTGTAGAGGAATCTCGTTCTGTGGTTGACCTTTTTGATTACCTTGGTTGCCATTTTATCACAGGAAAGATTAGCCTCTAGAATGGAACCAAAGTAGGTGATCTCATCCTTCCTGGTGAGAACAATGTCACCCACTTTTATAGTGAAGTCACTGACTTCAAGAAGGTTGATGTGGGACCCAAAAAGGATGGATTCCGTTTTACCTTAGTGTTTGGATAGCTTGTTGTCAGCGAGCCAGGTGCAAATATGAACAATTACAATTTAGATGGTTGGACTCCTGATTGATTGATTGACAGTTTTATTAAACATTGCCACCCAGAGGACGGTGTGGTGCGGTTGGGAGAGGGACCGTGCCCAGCAACCTGAGGATTCCTGGTTCGATCCCCTGCGTCTACCAACTTAGTCACATCCATTGTGTCCTCGAGCAAGACACTTCAGAATAGAATAGAATGGACTTTATTGTCATTATATTTGCATATACCGAGATTAAGGACTTGAATTTAAAATGCCGTAGTGGGAATAAATATGGTGTTAAAATAAATTGCACAAGATTTAATAAAGAAAAAATGGACTACTATCCAATTAAAATAAGCACTCCTGTACAATATAGAAAACACTACAAATAGGGGTGTAACGGTATAAAAACATTTCGGTTCGGTACCTACCTCGGTTTAGAGGTCACAGTTCGGTAAATTTTCGGTACGGTAAGAAATCAACAAAATATACATTTTTTTGTTATTTATTTAAATAAATAAATGGGTTGTACTTGTATAGCACTTTTCTACCTTCAAGGTACTCAAAGCGCTTTGACACTACTTCCACATTTACCCATTCACACACACATTCACACACTGATGGAGGGAGCTGCCATGCAAGGCGCCAACCAGCACCCATCAGGAGCAAGGGTGAAGTGTCTTACTCAAGACACAACGGACGTGACGAGGTTGGTTCTAGGTGGGATTTGAACCAGTGGCCCTCGGGTTGCGCACGGCCACTCTCCCACTGCGCCACGCCGTCCCTATCAAATTTACCAAATTTACCAAATTTGTAAACAATGGCTTCATCCTTTTAACATTGGGAACACTATAATAATTCTGCCCATGTTAATCCACATTAAAGTGCCTTAAATTGTTGCTTTGATTAAATAAAATGAAAAAAACCTTCTACATATAAAAAGTGCAACATTAAACAGTTTCCATTGAAACTGTTTCATGTCAACTCATCATTCTTAATTTATTACAGCATTTGGGAAGCCTGTAGTTGACTTTTATTATGTAAATGTTGTATTTTTATCAACATGTGATAGCAGGGACCCTGCTATTCAAAACTAGGGCTGCTACATTACTAATGATTAATGTAATATTGCTGAAAAATAGTACAATTGCAATAGGAGAGACTATTCATCCCTAAACTCAATGAAATAACAGACAGGGCTTTGCTGCCCCTAAAACACGCACACACAGAAAAATTTGCTAACGTTACGATAAAAGCTAATTAGCCTTCATCTCAAGCCTATACTGTGAGCCAACACAATAGTGAGAGTCCAGTCCATAGTGGCTCTAACATAATAGTGAGAGTCCAGTCCATAGTGGATCTAACACAATAGTGAGAGTCAAGTCCATAGTGGATCTAACATAATAGTGAGAGTCCAGTCCATAGTGGATCTAACATAATAGTGAGAGTCCAGTCCATAGTGGATCTAACATAATAGTGAGAGTCCAGTCCATAGTGGATCTAACATAATAGTGAGAGTCCAGTCCATAGTGGATCTAACATAATAGTGAGAGTCCAGTCCATAGTGGATCTAACATAATAGTGAGAGTCCAGTCCATAGTGGATCTAACATAATAGTGAGAGTCCAGTCCATAGTGGCTCTAACATAATAGTGAGAGTCCAGTCCATAGTGGATATAACATAATAGTGAGAGTCCAGTCCATAGTGGATCTAACATAATAGTGAGAGTCCAGTCCATAGTGGATCCAGCATAATAGTGAGAGTCCAGTCCATAGTGGATCTAACATAATAGTGAGAGTCCAGTCCATAGTGGATCCAACATAATAGTGAGAGTCCAGTCCATAGTGGATCTAGCATAATAGTGAGAGTCCAGTCCATAGTGGATCCAACATAATAGTGAGAGTCCAGTCCATAGTGGATGTAGCATAATACTGAGAGTCCAGTCCATTGTGGATCTAGCATAATTCTGAGAGTCCAGTCCATAGTGGATCTAGCATAATAGTGAGAGTCCAGTCCATAATGCATCTCGCATAATAGTGAGAGTCCAGTCCATAGTGGATCTAACATAATAGTGTCAGTCCAGTCTATAGTGGATCTAACATAATAGTGTCAGTCCAGTCCATAGTGGATCTAACATAATAGTGAGAGTCCAGTCCATAGTGGATCTAACATAATAGTGAGAGTCCAGTCCATAGTGGATCCAGCATAATAGTGAGAGTCCAGTCCATAGTGGATCTAACATAATAGTGAGAGTCCAGTCCATAGTGGATCCAACATAATAGTGAGAGTCCAGTCCATAGTGGATCTAGCATAATAGTGAGAGTCCAGTCCATAGTGGATCCAACATAATAGTGAGAGTCCAGTCCATAGTGGATGTAGCATAATACTGAGAGTCCAGTCCATTGTGGATCTAGCATAATTCTGAGAGTCCAGTCCATAGTGGATCTAGCATAATAGTGAGAGTCCAGTCCATAATGCATCTCGCATAATAGTGAGAGTCCAGTCCATAGTGGATCTAACATAATAGTGTCAGTCCAGTCTATAGTGGATCTAACATAATAGTGTCAGTCCAGTCCATAGTGGATCTAACATAATAGTGAGAGTCCAGTCCATAGTGGATCCAACATAATAGTGAGAGTCCAGTCCATAGTGGATCTAGCATAATAGTGAGAGTCCAGTCCATAGTGGATCTAGCATAATACTGAGAGTCCAGTCCATAGTGGATCTGGCATAATAGTGAGAGTCCAGTCCATAGTGGCTCTAACATAATAGTGAGAGTCCAGTCCATAGTGGATCTAACATAATAGTGAGAGTCCAGTCCATAGTGGGGCCAGCAGGAGACCATCCCGAGGGGAGACAGGTCATTAGAGCAGAGATCTAAATACCGGTACATTACAAATAATTGGCCCTATCTGTCAGTACTTCACCCAGTTCTAGTGCTCATACTTCTGATTTTCCTTAAGCCACTTTTTATTTTGTTTTGTGGAGAAAAGTTTAATGTCCGACTGAGACTTGAACTCCAGTGACAAAGAGTTCCACAGATGTGAGACCTTCACTGAGAACTAAGAGTGGTCCGGCACCTTTTTCGCTGTCCAGTTTCTTGACACATCACATCAGGGGCCAACCCATTAAGACACTTAAAAAAAATAGCTTTTAAAAATGAGAAATGTATACAATTATCAAAGCTCCTGTTTCATTTTTGGTTGCCATGGCAGTGATGATGCTTCATTGATTGAACAAATCAATGTGTCCCAGTACTTTTGAACATCATTCTGGGCTCGTAGTCCTCCGTGTGTGTGAGATCTTTTGTTGAGTTTGCTTCTGGCTTGGTCCGCATGCAGAGAAACCAGTTCAGGAGCGGGCGTGTCAGGTCTGTGTATAGAATTCTGTTTGCTGGGAAACCAGTCTGAGCAGATATGATGCAGGCATCTTTTGAAGGCCTCTAATGTGTCACAATGTGCACTTTCTCTTGCGTTGACACTTTTTTAATGAGTCCTTGGCTTGGTCTGCTGGAGATTCATTGAGTTTCTTAACCTTCCTCTTGTGTTAGCTTTCTGTTACCATCTCTTATGTTAACGGGTCGGTTTTGACCCATGTCTTAAATCAGCTGTAAAATACACTAAAAACAATGATCTATCATCCAATTTGTTTCTCATCTCTTGGTTACCTCGTTAGGCTTCCTTATCCTTGAAAATATTGGTTTTAATATTTTTGGTTTGGGCCATTGGGCCTTTTTTCGTCAGTATACCCCTCGATTTAAATTTTTAAAAATAGAATCATATACATAAAAAAAGGTTGTTGTGTTACCTAACTATTACTAAGGGGTATTAGAACACATCTCTTAAATAAATGTGTTTTATATATTTTTTCATTTTAAGAATTTTAACTATAGTAACATCTATGGTGTTACGGGTCAATTTCGACCCATATATATTTACTTCAAGAAAAAGGCTAAAAAGTATTTTTTTTCAGCAACAGAAATCAAACATCAAACCAACAACAACCAATCAAGCACATGAAATCAAGAGAAATAGATTACTAGTTCCAAAACTAATAAAAAAACAAAATCAGAGTGGCAAAAAGTGACACTTTTAGTGTCCGTCTTTTGTTTGTTTTTGTACAGGATAACAAGGTAAAATGAGAATCCACTAAAAAGTATTTTTTTCAGCAACAGAAATCCAACATCAAACCAACAACAACCAATCAAGCAAATGAAATCAAGAGAAATAGATTACTAGTTCCAAAACTAATAAAACAACAAAATCAGAGTGGCAAAAAGTGACACTTTTAGTGTCCGTCTTTTGTTTGTTTTTGTACAGGATAACAAGGTAAAATGAGAATCCACTAAAAAGTATTTTTTTCAGCAACAGAAATCCAACATCAAACAAACAACAACCAATCAAGCACATGAAATCAAGAGAAATAGATTACTAGTTCCAAAACTAATAAAAAAAAACTAAATCAGAGTGGCAAAAAGTGACATTTTTAGTGTCCGTCTTTTGTTTGTTTTTGTACAGGATAACAAGGTAAAATGAGAATCCACTAAAAAGTATTTTTTTCAGCAACAGAAATCCAACATCAAACCAACAACAACCAATCAAGCAAATAAAATCAAGAGAAATAGATTACTAGTTCCAAAACTAATAAAAAAAACAAAATCAGAGTGGCAAAAAGTGACACTTTTAGTGTCCGTCTTTTGTTTGTTTTTGTACAGGATAACAAGGTAAAATGAGAATCCACTAAAAAGTATTTTTTTCAGCAACAGAAATCCAACATCAAACAAACAACAACCAATCAAGCACATGAAATCAAGAGAAATAGATTACTAGTTCCAAAACTAATAAAAAAAACAAAATCAGAGTGGCAAAAAGTGACACTTTTAGTGTCCGTCTTTTGTTTGTTTTTGTACAGGATAACAAGGTAAAATGAGAATCCACTAAAAAGTATTTTTTTCAGCAACAGAAATCCAACATCAAACAAACAACAACCAATCAAGCAAATAAAATCAAGACAAATAGATTACTAGTTCCAAAACTAATAAAAACAAAAACAAAATCAGAGTGGCAAAAAGTGACACTTTTAGTGTCCGTCTTTTGTTTGTTTTTGTACAGGATAACAAGGTAAAATGAGAATCCACTAAAGCTCACATGATTGGGAGAGGAGCTGGCTGTCAGTGTGTTCAGTTTTGGCTTTTATCATTGCTTTATCGTCTTATTTTTAGAACCGGGTCGAAACCGACCCTAACAACACCAAGGGCATAATTTCTACCAGAGCATTTTATAATTTAGTGAAAAAAAATTAAAATGTTTTATTTTGTTGATAAAGAGGTTCCTGACAAAGTCCAAAAGCTTTGATGCAAAAAAATAAATGTATGTGGTGTTTTTATGCATTTAAAAACTAAAACGGGTCGGTGCCGACCCTAACACAAGACGAAGGTTAAAGCAGTGTTTTTCAACCACTAGTGCAGTGGTTCTCAAATGGGGGTACTTGAAGGTATTCTAAAAATAGCAACCATTCAAAAATCCTTTATGAATATATCTATTGAATAATACTTCAACAAAATATGAAGGTACGTTCATAAACTGTGAAAAGAAATGCAACAATGCGATATTCATGTGACGCTTGGCTGGCATCGTGGTGCGGGTTCTTTCCCTCCATTTATGCAGTCGTTCTTTGACACGGCGCGAAGGTAAGAAATGATTTATTATCACTAACAAAACAGACAGAGAACAAAAACACTTGCACAAGGCACTGAAGAGAAAACAAACATAACTAGCATGGGAGCTAGAAGGAACTAAGAACGCTAGCATGTGAGCTAGGGAAATCAATCAATCAATCAATGTTTATTTATATAGACCCAAATCACAAATGTCTCAAAGGACTGCACAAATCATTACGACTACAACATCCTCGGAAGAACCCACAAAAGGGCAAGGAAAACTCACACCCAGTGGGCAGGGAGAATGCTGACTATGAGAAACCTTGGAGAGGACCTCAGGTGTGGGCAACCCCCCGCCCCCTCTAGGGGACCGAAAGCAATGGATGTCGAACGGGTCTAACATGATACTGTGAAAGTTCAATCCATAGTGGCTCCAACACAGCCGCGAGAGTTCAGTTCAAAGTGGATCCAAGACAGCAGCGAGAGTCCCGTCCACAGGAAACCATCCCAAGCGGAGGCGGATCAGCAGCGTAGAGATGTCCCCAACCGATACACAGGCGAGCGGCCCATCCTGGGTCTCGACTCTGGACAGCCAGTACTTCATCCATGGTCATACATATATACCTATACTGTATATACCTTTATATACATATATACATACATATATACCTGTACTGTATATACCTTTATATACATATATACATACATATATACCTGTACTGGCTCACCTGCACTGGCTTCCTGTGCACTTAAGATGTGTCTTCAAGGTTTTACTACTTACGTATAAAATACTACACGGTCTAGCTCCATCCTATCTTGCCGATTGTATTGTACCATATGTCCCGGCAAGAAATCTGCCTCCAAAAGACTCCGGCTTATTAGTGATTCCTAGAGCCCAAAAAAAGTCTGCGGGCTATAGAGCGTTTTCCGTTCGGGCTCCAGTACTCTGGAATGCCCTCCCGGTAACAGTTCGAGATGCTACCTCAGTAGAAGTATTTAAGTCTCACCTTAAAACTCATTTGTATACTCTAGCCTTTAAATAGACTCCCTTTTTAGACCAGTTGATCTGCCGCTTCTTTTCTTTCTCCTATGTCCCCCCCTCCCTTGTGGAGGGGGTCCGGTCTGAAGACCATGGATGAAGTACTGGCTGTCCAGAGTCGAGACCCAGGATGGACCGCTCGTCGGGACCCAGGATGGAACGCTCGCCTGTATGGGTTGGGGACATCTCTATGCTGCTGATCCGCCTCCGCTTGGGATGGTTTCCTGTGGACGGGACTCTCGCTGCTGTCTTGGATCCGCTTTGAACTGAACTCTCGCGGCTGTGTTGGAGCCACTATGGATTGAACTTTCACAGTATCATGTTAGACCCGCTCCACATCCATTGCTTTCGGTCCCCTAGAGGGGGGGGGGGGGGGGGGGGTTGCCCACATCTGAGGTCCTCTCCAAGGTTTCTCATAGTCAGCATTGTCACTGGCGTCCCACTGGATGTGAATTCTCCCTGCCCACTGGGTGTGAGTTTTCCTTGCCCTTTTGTGGGTTCTTCCGAGGATGTTGTAGTCGTAATGATTTGTGCAGCCCTTTGAGACATTTGTGATTTGGGGCTATAGAAATAAACATTGATTGATTGATTGAAGTAAGATGATGTATTATGTCAAAGGGGGCAGGAAATTATAAGATTTCTTCATCCATTCCTTCTCAGGAATTGTGTGAATTTAAATTGTATAATTGTGATATCATTATTTTGTCGTTCTAAATGCACATCAATGAATGAGATAAATAAAAATGAATTAAATAAAAAAAAAATCTAACACAATATCCCCTCTCATAAATATGGTTTGTATATTGATGCATGCATGCTTGGTTATGGTTTGAATTGCCATCCATCCATCCATTTTTCTACCGCTTATTCCCTTTCGGGGTCGCGGGGGGCGCTGGCGCCTATCTCAGCTACAATCGGGCGGAAGGCAGGGTACACCCTGGACAAGTCGCCACCTCATCGCAGGGCCAACACAGATAGACAGACAACATTCACACACTAGGGACCATTTTAGTGTTGCCAATCAACCTATCCCCAGTGCATGTCTTTGGAGGTGGGAGGGGCCTATCCCCAGGTGCATGTCTTTGGAGGTGGGAGGGGCCTATCCCCAGGTGCATGTCTTTGGAAGTGGGAGGGGCCTATCCCCAGGTGCATGTCTTTGGAAGTGGGAGGGGCCTATCCCCAGGTGCATGTCTTTGGAAGTGGGAGGAAGCCGGAGTACCCGGAGTAGAACCCACGCAGTCACGGGGAGAACATGCAAACTCCACACAGAAAGATCCCGAGCCTGGATTTGAACCCAGGACTGCAGGACCTTCGTATTGTGAGGCAGACGCACTAACCCCTCTGCCACCGTGAAGCCCCGGTTTGAATTGATATCCAACATTTGCGACAACGACTTTTTACTGTCAACTGGGTTGCGTTTTTTTTAATGATTTCTGCTGGTTGTGTTGCTTCTGGATTTTTTCCCCAAAAAATGTGCCTCGGCTCAAAAAAGGTTGCAATGGGGGAAGAAAGCAGAAGGAGAACATCCCTGAGCTCATCATGTCCTAGTGACCTTGATACTTGTGGTCCTCGCCAGTCCGGTTAATCCCCCTCACCCCAGTGGGGGACATGTTTTTAATAATGACATAATCATAGCGCCTCCTGCAGCTCCACTCCAGGACCGCACTTAACCACTCCTTACTGTGTGTCTCCCTTTAGAGAACGTACCCGCCGAGCTGCGAGACCCCTTCTACTGTGACCAGTATGAGCAGGAGCACCTTAAACCTCCGCTTGCCCACCTTCTGCAGTCCTCTGAGCTCTACTGCCGCACCTACAGCCTGCTGCTGGCCGCCGGGAGAGCCCGAGTGCAGCCCAAAGACAACGGGGCCCTCCTGCAGCTGCTGGCCGAGAGAGGCCTGTTGTTGGCCGGTGACGTGGACCTCCGACATAAACCCATCAAAATGGTAAAGATTTGTCAAAGCAAGTACGGTGGCTTTGGGAGACCCAAACCACAGTATTGGTATCGTGTTTTCCGGAGCATAACTGGGTTATAAGGTCTAGCGTATTTTTCAGAGTATAAGTCGCAGTTTTTTCATAGTTTGCTGCGACATATACTCCAGAGCACACTTTTTCTGCAGGCGAGCTACTTTTCAATTGACCAACTCGAGGGGATCTACCTCATTTATATATATCATTTATATTTATTTATTTATGAAAGAGACATTTTTGTAAACAAGTTAAATGTGTTTCATGATAATACAAGCATGCGTAACACATATAGATGTCTTTCTTTCACCAAGACAAGAATATAAGTTGGTGTATTACCTGATTCTGATGACTTGCATTGATTGGAATCAGACAGTAATGATGATAACGCCCACATTTTCAAACGGAGGAGAAAAAAAGTTGTCCTTTCTGTACGATACCACATGAAAGTGGTTGCTTTTTGGCATCTAATTCATCCAGCTTCCATACACTTTACAAGAAAAACATGGGCGGCAAATTCCGTAGCTTGCTTGATTGACATTCACGGCACCCGAGGGTCTTGTGAGATGACGCTGGCTGCTGCCAGTTCATTATTATGAAAAAATGACAGAGAGGAAGGCGAGAAACACTTTTTATTTCAACAGACTTTCGCGCCGTCCCTTCCGTCAAAACTCTAAAGGCCGACTGCACATTTCCTATCGTCACAATAAAAGCCCTGCTTCATGCTGCCTGCGCTAACAAAATAAGAGTCTCGGAAAGCGATGTGCACGCCAGCTTTCTGAGGGATCGCTTGTGCACGCCAGTTTTCCCAGACTCTGTATTTAGTTAGCGCAGGCAGCATGAAGCAGGGCTTTTATTGTGAAGATAGGAAATGTGCAGTCGGCCTTTAGAGTTTTGACGGAAGGTACGGCGCGAGAGTCTGTTGAAATAAAAAGTGTTTCTCGCCTTCCTCTCTGTCATATTTTCATAATAATGATCTTGCAGCAGCCAGCGTCATCTCACAAGACCCTCCGGTACCGTGAATGTCATTTAAGTGACGTCTTGGTGAAGATTGATGATCACTCATTTTTAGGTCTATTTTTTTTATAAGCCCGGCTGGAGATCGACTGACACACCCCCCGCGGTCGACTGGTAGCTCGCGATCGACGTAATGGGCACCCCTGCGCCAGAGCGACTTATGTGTGAAATGATCAACACATTTCCGTAAAATATTAAAATAATATTATTTATCTCATTCGCGGAAGAGACGAAGAAAATGTCAGCAATCGTCACACACACGTCAACCAATAAGAATTCGGCGGGGGAGGGTCATGGTAGAAGTGCATTGTGGGTCATGGAATGCTAACTGCTATATGCTATATTAGGGGTCACCAACCTTTTGGAAAGCAAGAGCTACTTCTTGGGTACTGATTAATGCCAAGGGCTACCAGTTTGATACACACTTAAATAAATTTCCATAAATAGCCAATTTGCTCAATTTACCTTTTTAATAAATAAATCGACATACCGGTGTATTAAAAAATGGGTATTTCTGTCTGTCGTTCCGTCGTACATTTTTTTTCCTTTTACGAAAGGTTTTTTGCAGAGAATAAATGATGAAAAAAACGGTTTAAAAGAGGAGAAAACACGTAAAAAAATTCAAATTAAATTTTGAAACGTAGTTTATCTTCAATTTTGACTCTTTAAAAATACAAAATTTAACCGGAAAAAAGAAGAGAAAAACTAGCTAATTCGAATCTTTTTGAAAAAGGTTAAAAAAAAGAATTTACGGAACATCATTAGTAATTTTTCCTGATTAAGATTCATTTTAGAATTTTGATGACATGTTTTAAATAGGTTAAAATCCAATCTGCACTTTGTTAGAATATATAACAAATTGGACCAAGCTATATTTCTAACAAAGACAAATCACTATTTCTTCTAGTTTTTCCAGAACAAACATTTTTAAAAGAAATTCAAAAGACTTAGAAATAAGATTCAAATTTGATTCTAAGGATTTTCTAGATTTGCCAGAATATTTTTTTTCAGAATTTTAATCATAACTTTGAAGAAATATTTCACAAATATTCTTTGTCGAAAAAACAGAAGCTAAAATGAAGAATTATATTAAAATGTATTTATTATTCTTTATAATAAAAAAATAAATTTACTTGAACATTGATTTAAATTTATCAGGAAAGAAGAGGAAGGAATTTAAAAGGTAAAAAGGTATATGTGTTTAAAAATCCTAAAATAATTTTTAAGGTTGTATTTTTTCTCTAAAATTGTCTTTCTGAAAGTTATAAGAAGCAAAGGAAAACAATAAATTCATTTATTTAAACAAGTGAAGACCAAGTCTTTAAAATATTTATATATACAGTATATATATATATATAAAATACTTGACTTTCAGTAAATTCTACCAATATATATGTAAATATTTTATTATATATATATATATATATAAATAAAAGAAATACTTGAATTTCAGTGTTCATTTATTTACCCGTATACACACACATAACACTCATCTACTCATCATTGAGTTAAGGGTTAAATTGTCCATCCTTGTTCTATTCTCTGTCACTATTTTTTTAACCATGCTGAACTAGAGTCTGGAATCTTCCATCTCTCCTTTGCATTGGCCCAAAACGTAGAGTAGATGGCAGTATTGACCTGTTTAAGAGTGTCACAACATTGCTGTTTACGGCAGACGAACTGCTTTACGGTAAAGGAAAACGTGACTGCTGTTGTTGTGTGTTACTGCGCTGGGAGGACGGCAATGAAACTCATTCTACAGGTATAACGTCATTGGGCAGGCTAGCTGTTTATATTGTGGGAAAGCAGACGTGAAAACAGGCTGTCGATAAGTCACTCAGGTCCGCATGGAGCTGGAGGGGGCGTGGCCTCCAGCTCCGCCTGAATTTCGGGAGAGAATTTGTCCCTGGAGGTTTTCGGGAGAGGCGCTGAATTTCGGGAGTCTCCCAGAAAATCCGTGAGGGTTTGCAAGTATGGTCACAACTTTTTTAGAATTCTATCGGACATTGCGACTTTTGGTATTAGTGTTCTTGGAAAAAAAAGTGATCCTAACACACATACTGTACAGCAGATTTTTTATAGCTACATGTGTATATATAATTTATACACACATACATATTGGCCCCCCCGAAACTGTTTTTTTTCCTCTCAAGTCAAAATATTTGCCCAGCTCTGGTGTACGCCTTGATGCGTGTGTGCGAGCGGGTGTTGTTGATGTCACTAGTAGCCACCGGTCTCGCAGGCCATGTTGAATTTGGGTCCTGTTTACGCTTTGATTCGCGGGATTAAAGGACCTGCGAAAAGACCCCTGCTCATTCATCCGTGCCTACTTCCCCCCTCCCCCCTTTACATCGCCCCCGCTGCTTATCTCAGAGGATGAGTGGATCCAGCTGCCAGGCCCGACCGGCAATCACGCCGAAAAAAGTCGTCCCCCCACCCGTTATGGCACCTTGCTTGTTTAGTCGGAAGTTATCAGCATGTGACTTTATACATTAGAGCGGGGGTCACCAACGCGGTGCCCGCGGGCACCAGGTCGCCCGTAAGGACCAGACGAGTGGCCCGCTGGCCTGTTCTAAAAATAGCTCAAATAGCAGCACTTACCAGTGAGCTGCCTCTATTTTTTAAATTGTATTTATTTACTAGCAAGCTGGTCTCAGTTTGCTCGACATTTTTAATTCTAAGAGAGACAAAACTCATAGAATTTGAAAATACAAGAAAATATTTTAAAGACTTGGTCTTCTTTTGTTTAAATAAATTAATTAATTATTTTACTTCTTATAACTTTCAGAAAGACAATTTTCGAGAAAAAATACAACCTTAAAAATGATTTTAGGATTTTTAAACACATATATCTTTTTACTTTTTAAATTCCGTCCTCTTCTTTCCTGACAATTTAAATCAATGTTCAAGTAAATTATTATTTTTTAATTATAAAGAATAATAAATGCATTTTGATTGAATTCTTCATTTTAGCTTCTGTTTTTTCGACGAAGAATATTTGTAAAATATTTCTTCAAACTTATTGTGATTAAAATTCTAAATAAATATTCCGGTAAATCTAGAAAATCTTTACAATCAAATTTAAATCTTATTTCAAATTCTTTTCAATTTCTTTTAAAATTTTTGTTCTGGAAAATCTAAAAGAAATAATGATTTGTCTTTGTTAGAAATATAGCTTGGTCCAATTTGTTATATATTCTAACAAAGTGCAGATGGGATTTTAACCTATTTAAAACATGTCATCAAAAATAAATATTGTGAGAAATCATTAAGATGATCAGTGTTTCCACAAAGATAAATATCATTAATTGTCAAGTGAAGTGAATTATATTTATATAGCGCTTTTCTCTAGTGACTCAAAGCGCTTTACATAGTGAAACCCAATATCTAAGTTACATTTAAACCAGTGTGGGTGGCACTGGGAGCAGGTGGGTAAAGTGTCTTGCCCAAGGACACAACGGCAGTGACTAGGATGGCGGGAGCGGGAATCGAACCTGCAACCCTCAAGTTGCTGGCACGGCCACTCTAGCTGCACAGTTGTGTTGGAACTGCCGATTGTGTGTCGCGGCTCCAACACTCCTTGTAAGATTAGTCAAGAGGAACTGGTTTGTCTTCTCGTCTTCTTTTGACAATAAGCCTCTTTCTCTCCTCCTTCGCACGGCTATCAAAGGCAACCGCGCTAAGACCCGAAAATAATTAAGTGGTGGAGTGGTTTTGTTTTTTCCCCTCAATGGAAACCTGTTTTTCAGACGCACTAGAGCAGTGGTTCTCAACATTTTTTCAGTGAACAGTTTTTAATTCAAGTACCCCCCTAATCAGAGCAAAGCATTTTTGGTTGGAAAAAAAGAGATAAAGTAGTAAAGTACAGCACTATGTCGTCAGTTTCTGATTTATTAAATTGTATCACAGTGCAAAATATTGCTCATTTGTAGTGGTCTTTCTTGAACTATTTGGAAAAAAGATATGAAAATAACCAAAAAATTGATGAAAAATAAACAAGTGATTCAGTTATAATTAACCCTTGTATTATGGTGGAAAAATGACATTGATTATGTTGCGGGTCGTTTTGACCCGTACTGTGTAAATGCACTCAAAACAGGTTAAACCAATAACAATTTTATTTTAGGTTATATAAACATTTAGAAATCACAGCCATGTGATATATATACCAGCACCCATCAGCTCCTGATGGGTGCTGGTTGGCGCCTTGCATGGCAGCTCCCTCCATCAGTGTGTGTGAATGGGTAAATGTGGAAGTAGTGTCAAAGCGCTTTGAGTCCCTGGTTCAATCCCCACCTAGTACCAACCTCGTCACGTCCGTTGTGTCCTGAGCAAGACACTTCACCCTTGCTCCTGATGGGTGGTGGTTAGCGCCTTGCATGGCAGCTCCCTCCATCAGTGTGTGAATGGGTAAATGTGGAAGTAGGGTCAAAGCGCTTTGAGTACCTTGAAGGTAGAAAAGCGCTATACAAGTACAACCCATTTATTATTTATTTATAAGAAAAGTGACATACAATAAATTTTTTTTCTTCCAATTGTATTATGTTAAGGGTCAATTTGACCCATTTCAGTTTTTGTGTTGACGGCGTGGCGCAGTGGGAGAGTGGCCGTGCGCAACCCGAGGGTCCCTGGTTCAAATCCCACCAAGTACCAACCTCGTCACGTCCGTTGTGTCCTGAGCAAGACACTTCACCCTTGCTCCTGATGGGTGCTGGTTGGCGCCTTGCATGGCAGCTCCCTCCATCAGTGTGTGAATGTGGAAGTAGTGTCAAAGCGCTTTGAGTACCTTGAAGGTAGAAAAGCGCTATACAAGTACAACCCATTTACCATTTATTTATTTATCAAAGTACTGGTTATACTTTCTTTTTCTTGCTGAAATCTGGTGACTTTTCCTCATCTAGGGTCATGAACTGGTGTGTAAATCTGGACACTTTGTTGTGTAGTGGAATGTTTGTGCAGAGTTTGTATAAAAAGATGATGTTGCGGGTCATTTTGACCCAGGCACTTTAATGTGGGTAAATAGCTGTTCAGAGCCAAAAATAAACATGTCTCCTTGATGTACTTTTTACTTTGATGTACAATTGTTTGTATTTTGATTGTCTCTGAGACCCAGTGCCAGGTGTGTGAAGAGAGGGAACTTTCTCACACTAGGTCCTTGTCTCCCCAGATGTCATCCTTCTGGAGCTCATTTTTGGTGAGTTTGTCAAAGAGATGACAAACAGTGACAAGTGTGAGAAAGTTCTCTCTCTTCACACACCTGGCTCTGGGTCTCAGAGTCAATCAAAATACAAACAAGTGTACATCAAAGTAAAAAGTACATCAAAGAGACTTGTTTATTTTGGCTATTTACCCACATTAAAGCGTTCTGGGTCAAAATGACCCGCAACATCATCTTTGTATACAAACTCTGCAAGACATTCCACTACACAACAAAGTGTCCAGATTTTACACACCAGTTCACGACCCTAGATGAGGAAAAGTCACCAAATTTCAGCAAGAAAAAGAAAGGATAACCAGCACTTTGATAAACACAAAAACTGAAATGGGTCAAATTGACCCTCAACATAATAGACAGGTTAAAGGGGAACATTACCACAATTTTAGAAGGGTTAAAACCAATAAAAATCAGTTCCCAGTGTCTTATTTTATTTGTCAAAGTTTTTTTCAAAATTTTACCCGTCCCGGAATATCCCTAAAAAAAGCTTTAAAGTGCTTGATTATCGCTATTTCACCCATGTAGAGTTTGGAAATCGGTTAAAAAAAATAGATGGACTTTTTTCTGCACCATCAAGGTATATATTGACGCTTACATAGGTCTGGTGATAATGTTCTCCTTTTAAGGTAGAAAAGCGCTAAACAAGTATAACCCATTTTCCAAATTCTGGTTGTTAGACCAGCAGAGAAGGTTTTGCTGGCCCTGACGGCACACCACCGCATTTCTCACTGTGCTCGCTCAAATCAGGTTTTAAAAGAGGATTTGGGGCACCGCAAATACTTTGGAAGCTAATCCAGCGCTCAGATTTCAGGCATGAGATGGATTTCATATTGGAGTAATAAGTAGTTCATATTCTGTCATTTCTAGAACGTTATTGTGTTTTATTATAGAGTCAAGTGTGTTGTCTTTTTGTGCAAAGTACAAGCTCAGGGCAAATGCAATTGGTACAAATGCAGAAGTACTTTCAGAGGTATTTACGGAACAAGCTAAATGACAGATATGTACATAAGCTAATCAACATACAGTATGAACATAGTATAAAAGACTAAGTGCTGAAGAAGTATTTAGCACACATGTAATTCACAATGTCTCAATTATAATTCCTCTGTGTTGGCTGCATGCTTCTCCATTGTTGCTCATTCAGCTCCAACCAAAGATTAAAGCTGCGGGACCACTTTGGCTGCTGCCCCGTATTGAAAATTTTTGTTTTGAAGTCATTTTTTGCAACTTCCTGTTGATTTTTGCTGAAGTGTATGAAATGTAGGTCTAAGTCAGACCTACATAGAGGTTTTTGTTTCATGTCTCCACGACATTCCTAACGAAAGTTACAAGTAGTTTTGTCTGTGTATTTTCCTAGGGGGCGCTAGAGCGCAATTTAGAATTTTGGGGTTTGGTTTTTTATTAAATGGGAATTTTCGCCCGTCCTGATGCGTGTGTAAAATTTGGTGAGTTTTGAAGCATGATTTTTGCTGATGGAAGTAAGTGTATGAAATGTAGGTCTAAGTCAGACCTACATAGAGGTTTTTGTTTCATGTCTCTATGACATTCCTAACGAAAGTTACAAGTAGTTTTGTTTGTGTATTTTCCTAGGGGGCGCTAGAGCGCAATTTAGAATTTTGGGGTTTGGTTTTTTATTAAATGGGAATTTTCGCCCGTCCTGATGCGTGTGTAAAATTTGGTGAGTTTTGAAGCATGATTTTTGCTGAAGGAAGTAAGTGTATGAAATGTAGGTCAAAGTCAGACCTACATAGAGGTTTTTGTTTCATGTCTCTACGACATTCCTAACGAAAGTTACAAGTAGTTTTGTCTGTGTATTTTCCCAGGGGGCGCTAGAGCGTAATTTAGATTTTTGGGGTTTGGCTTTTTATTAGATGGCAATTTTCGCCAGTCCTGATGTGTGTGTAAAATTTGGTGAGTTTTGAAGCATGATTTTTGCTTAAGGAAGTAAGTGTATGACATGTAGGTCTAAGTCAGACCTACATAGAGGTTTTTGTTTCATGTCTCTACGACATTCCTGACAAAAGTTACATGTAGTTTTATTTGTGTATTTTCCTAGGGGGCGCTAGAGCGCAATTTAGATTTTTGGGGTTTGTTTTTTTATTAAATGGCAATTTTCGCCAGTCCTGATGTGTGTGTAAAATTTGGTGAGTTTTGAAGCATGATTTTTGCTAATGGAAGTAAGTTTATGAAATGTAGGTCTAAGTCAGACCTACATAGAGGTTTTTGTTTCATGTCTCCACGACATTCCTGACAAAGGTTACAAGTAGTTTTGTCTATGTATTTTCCTAGGGGGCGCTAGAGTGCAATTTAGATTTTTGGGGTTTTTTTTTTTTTATTAGATGGCAATTTTCGCCAGTCCTGATGTGTGTGTAAAATTTGGTGAGTTTTGAAGCATGATTTTTGCTGAAGGAAGTAAGTGTATGAAATGTAGGTCTAAGTCAGACCTACATAGAGGTTTTTGTTTCATGTCTCTACGACATTCCTGACAAAAGTTACAAGTAGTTTTGTCTATGTATTTTCCTAGGGGGCGCTAGAGTGCAATTTAGATTTTTGGGGTTCGGTTATTTTATTAGATATCAATTTTTGCCAGTCCTGATGTGTGTGTAAAATTTGGTGAGTTTTGAAGCATGATTCTTGCTGAAGGAAGTGTATGAAATGTAGGTCTAAGTCAGACCTACATAGAGGTTTTTGTTTCATGTCTCTATGACATTCCTATCAAAAGTTACAAGTAGTTTTGTTTGTGTATTTTCCCAGGGGGCGCTAGAGCGCAATTTAGATTTTTGGGGTTTGGATTTTTATTAGATGGCAATTTTCGCCCGTCCTGATGTGTGTGTAAAATTTGGTGAGTTTTGAAGCATGATTTTTGCTGAAGGAAGTAAGTTTATGAAATGTAGGTCTAAGTCAGACCTACATAGAGGTTTTTGTTTCATGTCCCTACGACATTCCTGACAAAAGTTACAAGTAGTTTTGTCTGTGTATTTTCCCAGGGGGCGCTAGAGCGTAATTTAGATTTTTGGGGTTTGGTTTTTTATTAGATGGCAATTTTCGCCAGTCCTGATGTGTGTGTAAAATTTGGTGAGTTTTGCAGCATGTTAAGGGGGTCAAATTACAGCTCGGTGTTTCTGGGTGTTGTTGATAAATGGCTTTCGCTTTGCATTGTAGAGCATTAACTTGCACTTTGAAGCATTTGAAGGGGGTCAAATTACAGCTCTAAGAGGCAAAAATGGGGACGGCGTGGTGCGGTTGGGAGAGTGGCCTGGTTCAATCCCCACCTTCTACCAACCTCGTCACGTCTGTTGTGTCCTCGAGCAAGACACTTCACCCTTGCTCCTGATGGTTCGTGGTTAGGGCCTTGCATGGCAGCTCCCGACATCAGTGTGTGAATGTGTATGGGTGAATGTGGAAGTAGTGTCAAAGCGCTTTGAGTACCTTGAAGGTAGAAAAGCGCTATACAAGTAGAACCCATTTACCATTTAAATGACTATTTGTAGGATATAGAATTATTGTTTAGGAAACTTTGCGCAGGGGTTCCTTGAAGGCGCGTAAAATCAAAACCGGAGCAGTTATTAAAACTTTGTGAATAACTTTTAATCAGAAGGGTTCAATCTCTCTCCTGTGCGAGTTTGAAGCCGACATGACAAACGCGCTCAGAAGAGATAATGTTTGAAAAAAGGTGACAGGTTTTTTGAAGGGGTAATTGCCAACTTCCTGTTGATTTTTGCTGAAGGATGTCAATTATTAAAATATAGGTCTAAGTGAGACCTACATGCTTCTCCATTGTTGCTCATTCAGCTCCAACCAAAGAAAAAACTGTCCCCCTTAACCAAATCCTCGAACCACTCAACTCTTATTTTGGCTGCTACTATGCCACAATTGTATTTCCTTTCTTGTTTCACCGCTGCTTTGTCGCATCGGCTTTGTCCGTCCCTTGTTGGTACCAAAGGAAAGTGGGTCATGGTGCAGCCCCAGTGGTGGTCTTGGCCAGCAAAACGACTGCCAAGCCGAGCAAAGCTGCTGTCGACAGAAGCTGAAGCCGTCATGTATGTCACTCATGAGTGGATTTAAGCCTCTCTGTGTTTGTTTTTATTTTATTTTTTTTACCAATCTTGTTAAGATTTTAGAATTCTGTAGTGACTGACTCAGCTAAACCCACTAAAGTAGGGGTGTCCAAAGTGCGGCCCGGGGGTCATTTGCGGCCCGCAGCTAATCGTTTACCGGGCCGCCACACATTCTGCAAGAATTGCAAAATTTATAGTATTGCAAAAATTAAAAAAAAAATATATGAAAAAAAAAGTGGAATGAGTTGAAATCTAATGAGAAAAGGTGGCAATGTTGACACAAAGCTGCCATGCAGGCAGTTTTTTTTTGTTCCTTTTATAGCTCGGTTGGTAGAGTGGCTGTGCCAGCAACTTGAGGGTTGCAGGTTCGATTCCCGCTTCCGCCATCCTAGTCACTGCCGTTGTGTCCTTGGGCAAGACACTTTACCCACCTGCTCCCAGTGCCACCCACACTGCTTTAAATGTAACTCAGATATTGGGTATCACTATGTAAAGCGCTTTGAGTCACTAGAGAAAAGCGCTATATAAATATAATTCACTTCCTTTGCTCAAAAAAAAAAGACCCCAAAAAATAGATGTTATAATGAATTGTTACTTAAAATTATCACTTTAAAATGTTTTATGTGGAAAAAATATTGCATATGTTGTGTGGTTGTCATATAAAAACATCAAAGTTCTGACAAAAGAGCATAAAACAAACATAATAATAGTTCAAACTTCAAATCGACAGATATATCGGAAGTTGATCTTGAAATTTAAGTGTTAAAAGTAATAAAAAACTAATAAAAATGCATCACTTTATGAGTGGGGAACCTTTCGGATCTGAAATATATTTAGTAGGATTTTATTGAAGTTTTCACTGTGATTACTCAAAAATATTAAATAATTCAAATCAATGGTGTCCTGCATTATTGATCTTTGAGGGCTTTAGTTGCTAAATAAAGGAACTTTCCTGAAGGAATCAATAAAGTACTATCTATCTATCTATCTATCTATCTATCTATCTATCTATCTAACTATCTATCTAAATAATGCATATTTCAGTTTTACTGTAAAAAAACAAAGTTGTCTTTGACAGAAAATGCATAAAACCTCAAGTTGATATAGAGATTTACTGTAAGCATTAAATAAAAAATAATATTTGACTTATTTTTAACATTTTAGTGACTGAGACCCTCTATGCTCCCCAAGAGCCTTAAGGATTAAAAAAAAAAATCCACATATTTTGTCATAGTTTGAAAATGAAAAATATCAAAAAGCCCCCCGCATGCTTACATTTTTGCACTCTGTGGAAAAAGTTTGGACCCCCCTGCACTAAAGTTACAGTGGGTGTTATGTCCAGCTTTGTGAGGAATTTCTAGTCATCACGTGGTGTTTTTCTCCAACAACGTAATGGAACAGGCAACAACCGAAGAGGTGCATGTGTTGACTAATTGTCTACTTTTGTGTGCGGCGTTTAAGCAGTTGAAGCCAAAACACACACATATATGGTGTACTAACATCTAGATTGGTGTTATCTGCTGGTTATAAAATGACTCAGTTTGGGATATTAGGGTTGGACAATAATTATGACTCACCGAAACTCAGAGGTGGGTAGTAACGCGCTACATTTACTCCGTTACATCTACTTGAGGAACTTTTGGGATAAATTGTACTTCTAAGAGTAGTTTTAATGCAACATACTTTTACTTTTACTTGAGTATATTTATAGAGAAGAAATGCTACTTTTACTCCGCTCCATTTATCTACATTCAGCTCGCTACTCGCTACTGATTTTTATCGATCTCTTAATGCACGCTTTGTTGGTTTTGATTTGTCAGACAGACCTTCAAAGTAGGATCTATCACATGCCTGCGTTTCACCAATCAAATGCAGTCACTGGTGACGTTGGACTCCGTTTCACCAATCAAATGCAGTCACTGGTGACGTTTGACTCCGTTTCACCAATCAAATGCAGTCACTAGTGACGTTTGACTCCGTTTAACCAATCAAATGCAGTCACTAGTGACGTTTGACTCCGTTTAACCAGTCAAATGCAGTCACTGTTGACGTTTGACTGTGTTTCACCAATCAAATGCAGTCACTGGTGACGTTTGACTCCGTTTCACCAATCAAATGCAGTCACTGGTGACGTTTGACTCCGTTTCACCAATCAATCGCAGTCACTGGTGACGTTTGACTCCGATTCACCAGTCAAATGCACTCACTGGTGACGTTGGACTCTGTTCCACCAATCAAATGCAGTCACTGGTGACGTTTGACTCCGTTTCACCAATCAAATGCAGTCACTGGTGACGTTTGACTCCGTTTCACCTATCAAATGCAGTCACTGGTGACGTTTGACTCCGTTTAACCAGTCAAATGCAGTCACTGGTGACGTTTGACTCCGTTTCACCAATCAAATGCAGTCACTGGTGACGTTTGACTCCGTTTCACCTATCAAATGCAGTCACTGATGATGTTGGACTCTGTTTCACCAATCAAATGCAGTCACTGGTGACGTTTGACTCCGATTCACCAATCTAATGCAGTCACTGGTGACGTTTGACTCCGTTTCACCAATCAAATGCAGTCACTGGTGACGTTTGACTCCGTTTCACCAATCAAATGCAGTCACTGGTGACGTTTGACTCCGTTTCACCTATCAAATGCAGTCACTGGTGACGTTGGACTCCGTTTCACCAATCAAATGCAGTCACTGGTGACGTTTGACTCCGTTTCACCAATCAAACGGAGCCAGGCGGTCACATGATTAACTGCACATTAAAACATATTTTTTTTAATAAACCTTTATTTATAAATTTAAACATTTACAAACAGTTCAAAATAATAAAATAAGCACAAAAACAGTATAAAAAACGTACAGAACAGCGCCAGGGGGTTGTAAATTCAAAGTAACTAAAATATAATGCAAAAAAAATATATATATATAAAATAAACAAAGTGCAAAGCCATAGGCTCACTCAATCTCAGTAAATAACTTAAATTTGGAACACAACATCATCGTTTTCACAGCTTTTTGGTTGTTAGAGTTAGAGTGTTTTAATGTAGAGTTCTAAATCTTAAGGGCACAAAAAACAGGTCGGGCATTTAGAAACTTACATTTATGAATATAAAACTTAGCCAATAGTATCATGAGTTTGCAAAGGTAAAATTAATTTTCACTTTTTTTTTCAGTACAGTGTAAACCCAAATATATATTATTTAATATATATTATTGTTTCAGTTGTTTAAAAGATATTCCTGGCTCTGAATTTGTTCATTGCTATTTTTACATTTTTGTGCATTACTTGTTGCCGTCATCATTAAACAAACAGGTTACTCATCAGTTACTCAGTACTTGAGTAGTTTTTTCAAAACATACTTTTTACTTTTACTCAAGTAAATATTTGGGTGACTACTCCTTACTTTTACTTGAGTAATACATCTCTAAGGTAACTGTACTCTTACTTGAGTACAATTTCTGGCTACTCTACCCACTTCTGCGCGATTCTAATGAATTATATTCGGTACTATACCGCCTCTAAAAAGTACCGATCCCCATTTTAACAGAAATGTATATAGAACATGTTAAAAGGGAGAGTAAGCCGATATTAACAGTAAAGATTAAAGTACCAATGATAGTCACACACACACTAGGTGTGGCGAAATTATTCTCTGCATTTGACCATCACCCTATGTCACCCCCTGGGAGGTGAGGGGAGCAGTGAGCAGCAGCGGTGGTCACGCCTGGGAATCATTTTTTGGTGATTTAACCACCAATTCCAACTCTTGATGCTGAGTCCCGAACAGGGAGGTAATGGCTCCCATTTTTATAGTCTTTGGTACGACTGGTAAATGAACAAATAGATTAATAATTCATTTCCTACCACATGTCCTTAATCACAAAATAACAGGTGTATAAATTAGGGATGTCCCGATCCGATATTGATACCGGAAATCGGTCCGATATTAGCCAAAAAAGTGAATATCGGATTGTATCGGACTGAATCTTAAAACTCCGATATAAGCGCTCCGATATAAGCTGTCCATTTGCCGCTGCAGCACTTCTATAATAGGTGACTGGTTTTATCACACTCCAACACAGTAGGTGGCGGCAATGCCCCTTAATTAACGTTGGTGGCGGCCGCGGAAGAAGAGCGTCTCTGATCCAGCATGCACAGCCCACGTGATCACAACAACGACAACGCGCGTGCTCAGCAAAGTGTAGTGATGTCGACTGTGTGGAAGTATTTTAACTCACAGCATGCCGAAATGCTTATCTTCTTAAAAAAAATCTCCACATTATGCTCGGACTGCAGAAAGTGGAGAAGGAGGAGAAGGAGCAGTAAGGGTAGTCAGCACTGACTGATTATTATTTGTTTTATGCTCTTGTTATTAGAGTGATATGTTTATTGTGTTTACACTATTCTTCAGTGAAGACTAAGAGTAATTACTACATTGTTTTGGGCATAGTCAGTCAGTGAAACTGGAGCTGTGAACTCTTAATTTAGAGCAGTTGGACAGTGGACAATATTGTGTTGCTTTTGTGGTTTTTGTCCCTGCCCACAATTGTTTCCAACATATGCTGACAGTAAGAAAATAACTGAAGTGAACTTGAATTGTTTGCACTTTAAAACGTTTTTTGTTTTTTTTATTGGATTTATTTAGGTTATTTTTCATGGTCTTCTAATTTATTTTTAATTTATTCTTTTCAATTGTATAATTATGTTGGTATTAGTGGTTATTTTGCACTTTAAATATAACATTTAGTTTTTATTGGATTTGTTGAGGTAATACTCTTACGTTGAAGGTTAAAATTTATGTAACCAATTGGTTAATAATAAATGGGTCAGTTTTTCCTATACCTACTCTTGCTGACTATTGTTTTCTGTTTTAACACTACAACATCAGTAACAGTAACATCACTTTATCAAGCCTTTTCTAACATTCTACAAAACAAAATAAGGAATAAATATATGTATGATTCGTGGCTATATCGTATCGTATTGATATCAGTATCGGCAAATACTCAAGGATAAAATATCGGTATCGTATCGGAAGTGAAAAAGTTGTATCGGGACATCCCTAGTATAAATGACACAATATGTTACTGCATATGTCAGCAGCAAAATTAGGAGGCTTTGTTTGTTTACTTACTACTAAAAGACATGTTGTCTAGTACAGTGGTCCCCAACCACCGGGCTGGAAAATAATTTTTTACTAAAAAATAAAATGTATTTTTTTTAATTTTTATTAAATCAACATAAAAAACACAATATACACTTACAAATAGTGCACCAACCACAAAAAAACTCCCTTTTTCATGACAAAAACGTCCCTTTTTCATGACAAAGAAGAAAAAATAAAAAAAAGGGAAAAAAAAGGACATCCCCCTCCCCCGGGCCGCGGGACAAATTATTAAGCGTTGACCGGTCCGCGGATACAAAAAGGTTGGGGACCACTGGTCTAGTATGTTCGCTATTTTATTTAAGGACAAATTTGCAATAACAAAAATTTGTTTGGTATACGTTAAGATTTTTTGGGTTAAAATAATGTCAATAATACAATTTTTTGCGGTCCTTTTTAATTATAAAGTATCAAAAATACATTTTGGTACCGGGACAACACTACTGTGCAGCATAAATCAATCAATGTTTATTTATATAGCCCCAAATCACAAATGTCTCAAAGGACTGCACAAATCATTACGACTACAACATCCTCGGAAGAACCCACAAAAGGGCAAGGAAAACTCACACCCAGTGGGCAGGGAGAATTCACATCCAGTGGGACGCCAGTGACAATGCTGACTATGAGAAACCTTGGAGAAGACCTCAGATGTGGGCAACCCCCCCCCCCCCCCCCCCCCCCCTCTAGGGGACCGAAAGCAATGGATGTCGAGCGGGTCTAACATGATACTGTGAAAGTTCAATCCATAGTGGCTCCAAGACAGCAGCGAGAGTCCCGTCCACAGGAAACCATCTCAAGCGGATCTGCAGCGTAGAGATGTCCCCAACCGATACAGGCGAGCGGTCCATCCTGGGTCCCGACGAGCGGTCCATCCTGGGTCTCGACTCTGGACAGCCAGTACTTCATCCATGGTCATCGGACCGGACCCCCTCCACAAGGGAGGGGGGGACATAGGAGAAAGAAAAGAAGCGGCAGATCAACTGGTCTAAAAAGGAGGTCTATTTAAAGGCTAGAGTATACAGTCATGGAAAAAACTCAGTGCATATACAGTATAAGTTCCTAAACATATTTGAATCCCAGTATTTGGCATATTTTCAACTACTGTAAGCATTTTTTTTGAAGTGCTAGTAGGACCACAGTCTTTGTCCAATGGTGTTTGTAGCGTATGTGCTGCCTTGTAGCTCCTCAGATTGGGGATAAAGATAAGTGAAGATTAGAGACAATCTGCCCTGCAGACTGAACGTCCTGGCCTGTGATTGGAGGACACGTCAGGCTGAGATCCATGGGCGCACGTTTTAATGTTTAACTCAGCCCTTGACTTCCAGTTTAGCGATTGAACATTTTTACTCTGTCGTGACAACTTGCATGATTGATTGATTGAAACTTTTATTAGTAGATTGTACAAACCCTGTTTCCATATGAGTTGGGAAATTGTGTTGGATGTAAATATAAACAGAATACAATGATTTGCAAATCCTTTTCAACCCATATTCAGTTGAATATGCTACAAAGACAACATATTTCAAACTCATAAACATTATATATTTTTTTGCAAATAATAATCAACTTAGAATTTCAAAGTAGTTGGGAAAGGGCATGTTCACCACTGTGTTACATCACCTTTTCTTTTAACAACACTCAATAAACGTTTGGGAACTGAGGAAACTAATTGTTGAAGCTTTGAAAGTGGAATTCTTTCCCATTCTTGTTTTATGTAGAGCTTCAGTCCTTCAACAGTCCGGGGTCTCCGCTGTCCTATTTTACACTTCATAATGCGCCACACATTTTCCATGGGAGACAGGTCCGGACTGCAGGCTGGCCAGGAAAGTACCCGCACTCTTTTTTTTTTACGAAGCCACGCTGTTGTAACACGTGCTGAATGTGGCTTGGCATTGTCTAGCTGAAATAAGAAGGCCCTTAGATGGCAGCATATGTTGTTCCAAAACCTGTTATGTACCTTTCAGCATTAATGGTGCCTTCACAGATGTGTAAGTTACCCATGCCTTGGGCACTAATGCACCCCCATACCATCACACATGCTGGCTTTTCAACTTTGCATCGATAACAGTCTGGATGTTTCACTTCCCCTTTGGTCCAAATGACACGATGTCGAATATTTCCAAAAACAATGTGAAATGTGGACTCGTCAGACCACAGAACCCTTTTCCACTTTGCATCAGTCCATCTTAGATGATCTCGGGCCCAGAGAAGCCAGCGGCGTTTCTGGATGTTGTTGATAAATGGCTTTCACTTTGCATAGGATAGGTTTAACTTGCACTTACGAACTGTATTTAGTGACAGTGGTTTTCTGAGGTGTTCTGAGCCCATATGGTGATATCCTTTAGAGATTGATGTCGGTTTTTGATACAGTGCCGTCTGAGGGATCGAAGGTCACGGTCTTTCAATGTGTTAAAAATGTGTTATTTATAAGTTCTACTTACAGTGTAACAGCACAATATTCAGGTCTTCGGTACACTAATGTGTATATTGTTGGCCATTGGTTCTTTGTTTATTTTTACTTAGATATTGGGTTTCACTTTGCATCGATAACAGTCTGGATGGTTCGCTTCCCCTTTGGTCCGGATGACACGATGTCGAATATTTCCAAAAACAATTTGAAATGTGGACTCGTCAGACCACAGAACACTTTTCCACTTTGTATCAGTCCATCTTAGATGATCTCGGGCCCAGAGAAGCCGGCAGCGTTTCTGGATGTTGTTGATAAATGGCTTTCGCTTTGCATAGGAGAGGTTTAACTTGCACTTACGAACTGTATTTAGTGACAGTGGTTTTCTGAGGTGTTCTGAACCCATGTGGTGATATCCTTTAGAGATTGATGTCGGTTTTTGATACAGTGCCGTCTGAGGGATCGAAGGTCACTGTCTTTCAATGTGTTAAAAATGTGTTATTTATTTATAAGTTCTACTTACAGTGTAACAGCACAACATTCAGGTCTTCGGTACACTAATGTGTATATTGTTGGCCATTGGTTCTGTGTTTATTTTTACTTAGATATTGGGTTTCACTTTGCATCGATAACAGTCTGGATGGTTCGCTTCCCTTTTGGTCCGGATGACACGATGTCGAATATTTCCAAAAACTATTTGAAATGTGGACTCGTCAGACCACAGAATCCTTTTCCACTTTGCATCAGTCCATCTTAGATGATCTAGGGCCCAGAGAAGCCGGCGGCGTTTCTGGATGTTGTTGATAAATGGCTTTCGCTTTGCATAGGAGAGGTTTAACTTGCACTTACGAACTGTATTTGGTGACAGTGGTTTTCTGAGGTGTTCTGAGCCCATGTGGTGATATCCTTCAGAGATTGATGTCTGTTTTTGATACAGTGCCGTCTGAGGGATCGAAGGTCACGGTCTTTCCATGTGTTAAAAATGTGTTATTTATTTATAAGTTCTACTTACAGTGTAACAGCACAATATTCAGGTCTTCGGTACACTAATGTGTATATTGTTGGCCATTGGTTCTTTGTTTATTTTTACTTAGATATTGGGTTTCATTTTGCATCGATAACAGTCTGGATGGTTCGCTTCCCCTTTGGTCCGGATGACACGATGTCGAATATTTCCAAAAACAATTTGAAATATAGACTCGTCAGACCACAGAACCCTTTTCCACTTTGCATCAGTCCATCTTAGATGATCCAAGGCCCAGAGAAGCCGGCGGCGTTTCTGGATGTTGTTGATAAATGGCTTTCGCTTTGCATAGGAGAGGTTTAACTTGCACTTACGAACTGTATTTAGTGACAGTGGTTTTCTGAGGTGTTCTGAGCCCATGTGGTGATATCCTTTAGACATTGATGTCGGTTTTTAGAGATGTACAAACCCTGTTTCCATATGAGTTGGGAAATTGTGTCCAGATTCTCTAACCGTAGACGTTGAAATCCCTTAAATTTATTTAAAACATACATTTTTCAGTCGTGTATTCATACATAGAATATATTTGTGCACTGTCGTACAAAACCCCCTCTGGTGGCCCCCCCAGACCTGCCTAAGCCCTGTTGTTTCCCCCTCAGCAGGCACTGCTGGGGGCGGGGGTGCCTGTTTTTAAGTCATATTTCAGACATAATCGCCGGTCGCCCTCGTCATAATCTCACTAATTGTCTCTAGTTTGTCTGCCTGGACTGTCAGACAGCTAAGATATCCCTGTTATTTATCCAAAATGCTCTGAGGATGCGGCTAATTGACGGAGTATTGATGTCACTAATCAACTAATACTTGCGAGCCAGAAGCAAGCATTCCCTTGTGTTGCATTGTGGGTCAGCTGGCTGGCCGGTCGTCATGGCGATCTGGCAGCCCGGTGCATTCTAGAGTGGCTCCTCTCCTCTCTCATTAGGGAGACTCGTCAGCCCCCCCTCCCTTTCATTTTTGCACTTTCTGCTCATGAATTACTCCCCTGATTAATTACAGCACAGCCACTCTTTGCCGTCTTTTTGTTTCGCTGCGCTTTCATCTCCAGTCGTCATGTTTTATCCACGCAGGTGATCCCTGATATCATTCAGTCGTGTCTTCAGGCTAGAAAGTGAGCCTGGCGCCGCGTCATGTGTGCGAGCGGATTGGCAAGTCATTTAAGTCGGTGTGGGAGTGGGCAAGTTGAGGCAACTTGGGTGTATCTCGAGGACAAGAAAAAAAACAAAACACTGTACAAATACAACCATTTTTTACGTCATTAGTTCAAGTTACTGCAGGTAGTTTTGATCGTAGATTCACTGCAAAAATAGTAAACATACAGTCGTGATCAAAAGTGCATACCGTATTTCCTTGAATTGCCGCCGGGGGGCTAATTAATTGAAAACCTCTTCTCACTCCGGCGCTTACCAAAGGCATGTGGTAAATTTAGGCCTGCGCTTATAAATTTGAGTGTGATGTAAGGATACCATCATGAAAAGCACATTTAATTTAAAAAAACGTTTTCATGGTCTTACCTTTACTTATAAATGAAGTCCATGCGCAGCTCCTTCTGATCAAACGCATCGATATCTTGTTTAAAGAAGTCTTCCTTATCTTTCTTCGGTTTTAAAAGTCTCTCTGTCTCGATGGAGATCTTCCTTTATTACCTCCTGCTTCGATTGAAAGTCCAGTTTAGAAAATGGTTTTATTTTAGATATGCAATCCTCCATGTTAAAAGTGCAAGCGAGAGGAAAAAATCATCGCTGCTCACTCTCACTGCTTGTTGTCACTTCGTGTAGTCGCAAGAAGGATCACTAGCGCCCTCTACCACCAGGAGGCGGGAGTCATTTAATGACTCATATTTGACACACGCAGCTACGGTATATTAATAAAACATAAATGCTTACTTTTCATTTTAGCATATTCAATAGCTTGGACCTTAAATCCTACTGAATAGCTCTTAATCTTCTTCCCTTTATGCGATTTCAAATGATTGAAATCAGCCTCCTCCATTTTGAAAATGATGACAGCGGAAGTGTCACTCGTGACGTGACGAGTTTGACCCTGTGGAAATTCTAGACATGCGCTAATAAAAATAATATTTTATAATTCTAGCCAGGCGCATACTATATACCCGGCGGCAATTCAAGGAAATACGGTATACACTTGTAAAGAACATAATGTCATGGATTTCCTGAGTTTTCAATAATATCTGCAACGCTTATTTTTTTGTGATTGGATCTAGGACTGGTGCGATACGGCCTTTTTTTTAATATCTCGATATTTTTAGGCCATATCGCGATACATGATATATATCTCCATATTTTGCCTTAGCCTTGAATGAACACTTGATACATATAATCACAGCAGTATGATGATTCTATGTGTCTACATTAAAACATTCTTCTTCATACTGCATTAATATATGCTACTTTTGAACTTTCATGCAGAGAGGGAAATCACAACTAAAAGTGTATTTATTAAACAGTTATTAAGCAGTGGTACAAACAATGTCATTTTTAAAACAAAGTACAAGATTGTCAGATATATTTTAAAACAAGCTATGAGTGCACTTTTGTGCATGATGTCACTAAGATGACATATCCAAACAACACTAAATTAAAGTGCACTTTTTGTACAGAACGCCACTACAATAGTTTAAAACAAAGTGCACTTTTGTGCATGATGTCACTAAGAAGACATATCAAAACAACACTAAATTAAAGTGCACTTTTTGTACAAGATGCCACTACAATAGTTTAAAATAAAGAAAGTGCACTTTTGTGCATGATGTCAGAAAATATTTCAAAAACTGTCAAATAAAAATGAGCTGCATGATAGGAAATCAAATAGTGTTCGTCCATCGCTATGTGGTAGGTTCCTGCGGACGTTATCGCCTTCTGTTGTTGACTATTTTTTTCATGCGGCGTTGATCTGGAAATGTTTGCCTCGGTATTTTGATTTTGTGGGCATAGATGTTGACATGCGGAGTAAGCACTCTTCATCCTCTAGCAGGTGACTTTTCAAATTATTCTACATATTAGCAGTAATGCTACTTTTTGTAGCAACACTTTTGCCCCACACTTGACTAACTACGGTTGTCTGTTTGACATAGTCCCACTTGAAGCCAAACCAATCCAATCCACTTTATTTATATAGCACATTTAAACAACAATAACGTTTCCAAAGTGCTGCACAGCCATTTTAAAAACAATTGTAAAAAAAAATAAAAATAAATAAATAAAATACAATTAAAAAAAAAAAATATATATATATTATGCTCCACCAATGACTGAATAAAAACAAAAAATAAATAAATATAAAACCAATAAAAACAATATAAAAAAATATGATTAAAAACTATTTTAAAGGGTAAAATCAATTAAAACAGTAAAATAGAAATCAAAGTGTATAAAAAAACACAGAGGACAACAGAGAACAGAGGACCACACAACTCATGTAGTGTTAAAAGCCAAAGAATAAAAGTGGGTCTTAACCACCGCCAGACGATGGACCCCCTGCTGTTTTTCCTGGGACTTAATTCTTCCTTCATTTGTTACCCGATTCGCACCTTCTTTCTCTCGTATTACCACTCGCACGGCTCCGCTAGCATCACAGCTAATGTTTCCCATGTTGCTACCTCTCTGCTCCGTGAGGGCGTGTACGTATGTGACGTATGTAAGAAGGTGTGCTTGTTTTATGTCTTTGTGAGAAGGAGAAACAAGAAATAGCGAGAAGAGCCTGTAGTTTGCAATTTGCAGCAGAGTGTGAAGCGACCGGAATGAGAATCAGCACATCCAAGTCCGAGTCCGAGTCCATGGTTCTCGCCCGGAAAAGGGTGGAGTGCCATCGCTGGGTTGGGGAGGAGACCCTGCCCCAAGTGGAGGAGTTCACTTACAGTAAACACTGTAAGAGAGGAGAAGAGACAAGTGTGTTGTTTCCTTTTAATGTTAATACGCTTACAATGTTACGCAGAGGTATACCTATAACAATTTTATAGACAAATTATACCATTTATACTATTTATAGTACAAATATTTTGTTCTTCCCGGGGACAGAAAAATTGAGAAGCACTGTGCTGAAGGAACACACAGGAAGTAGTTTTGTCCTTAAAATAATAGGTCTAGTCATTTATAAAATATAAATGAATCAACATTCACATCAAACATTGTGACTCATCACAATTAAAGCATCTACTGGTCAAATTTAGCGCCGCATGTTTTAAACTACCTTTTATCGCCGGAGTTAGTATTCGACAAAAGTCAGCAATTCAACACAAACTAAATATATTTATGTACAATATTTTGACTCCCGGGTTGGGGAGGAGACCCTGCCCCAAGTGGAGGAGTTCAAGTACCTAGGAGTCTTGTTCACGAGTGAGGGAAGAGTGGATGGTGAGATCGACAGGCGGGTCGGTGCGGCGTCTTCAGTAATGCGGACGTTGTACCGATCCGTTGTGGTGAAGAAGGAGCTGAGCCGGAAGGCAAAGCTCTCAATTTACCGGTCGATCTACGTTCCCATCCTCACCTATGGTCATGAGCTTTGGGTCATGACCGAAAGGATAAGATCACGGGTACAAGCGGCCCAAATGAGTTTGGGTCTCTCCCTTAGAGATAGGGTGAGAAGCTCTGCCATCCGGGAGGAACTCAAAGTAAAGCCGCTGCTCCTTCACATGGAGAGGAGCCAGATGAGGTGGTTCGGGCATCTGGTCAGGATGCCACCCGAACGCCTCCCTAGGGAGGTGTTTAGGGCACGTCCAACCGGTAATAGGCCACGGGGAAGACCCAGGACACGTTGGGAAGACTATGTCTCCCGGCTGGCCTGGGAACGCCTCGGGATCCCCCGGGAAGAGCTAGACGAAGTGGCTGGGGAGAGGGAAGTCTGGGCTTCCCTGCTTAGGCTGTTGCCCCCGCGACCCGACCTCGGATAAGTGGAAGATGATGGATGGATGGATGGATTTTGACTATGTTTCGTGATAAGGTTTTACACGTGTGGATTTCTACCGTTGTTGCAGCTTGTCAGGGAACAATGCGTCCGTCTCTTAAAAGGTCCGACGGGAAACAATGACTCGAGGGCAGAACATTCACACTCTGTTGTCCAGTCTTTTTTCAAAGTCCGATTTTGGCAATTTAATTAAAATTTTCACGGGTTGAATAAGGGGCTTCACGCGTCTGCCTCACAATACGAAGGTCCTGCAGTCCTGGGTTCAACCCCAGGCTCGGGATCTTTCTGTGTGGAGTTTGCATGTTCTCCCCGTGAATGCGTGGGTTCCCTCCGGCTACTCCGGCTTCCTCCCACTTCCAAAGACATGCACCTGGGGATAGGCCCCTCCCACCTCCAAAGACATGCACCTGGGGATAGGCTCCTCCCACCTCCAAAGACATGCACCTGGGGATAGGCCCCTCCCACCACCAAAGACATGCACCTGGGGATAGGCTCCTCCCACTTCCAAAGACATGCACCTGGGGATAGGCCCCTCCCACTTCCAAAGACATGCACCTGGGGATAGGCCCCTCCCACCTCCAAAGACATGCACCTGGGGATAGGCTCCTCCCACCTCCAAAGACATGCACCTGGGGATAGGCCCCTCCCACCTCCAAAGACATGCACCTGGGGATAGGCCCCTCCCACCTCCAAAGACATGCACCTGGGGATAGGCCCCTCCCACCTCCAAAGACATGCACCTGGGGATAGGCCCCTCCCACCTCCAAAGACATGCACCTGGGGATAGGCCCCTCCCACCTCCAAAGACATGCACCTGGGGATAGGCCCCTCCCACCTCCAAAGACATGCACCTGGGGATAGGCCCCTCCCACCTCCAAAGACATGCACCTGGGGATAGGCCCCTCCCACCTCCAAAGACATGCACCTGGGGATAGGCCCCTCCCACCTCCAAAGACATGCACCTGGGGATAGGCCCCTCCCACTTCCAAAGACATGCACCTGGGGATAGGCTCCTCTCACCTCCAAATACATGCACCTGGGGATAGGCTCCTCCCACCTCCAAAGACATGCACCTGGGGATAGGCCCCTCCCACTTCCAAAGACATGCACCTGGGGATAGGCCCCTCCCACTTCCAAAGACATGCACCTGGGGATAGGCTCCTCCCACCTCCAAAGACATGCACCTGGGGATAGGCCCCTCCCACCTCCAAAGACATGCACCTGGGGATAGGTTGATTGGCAACACTAAATTGTCCCTAGTGTGTGAATGTTGTCTGTCTATCTGTGTTGGCCCTGCGATGAGGTGGCGACTTGTCCAGGGTGTACACCGCCTTCCGCCCGATTGTAGCTGAGCTAGGCTCCAGCGCCCCCCGCCACCCCAATGGGAATAAGTGGTAGAAAATGGATGGATGGATGGGACAACTCTTAATTTCTTGTAAAATACAACTTTATTCTGGCAAGATTACTGCTTTTTCTTGCAATTTTCCTTGTCGTTTATTATATCTTTATTTGTACTAAAACGTGTTGTTAGTGTTTGGAATGAGTCAGATGTTGATCTGCTGTGAGAGGATTATAGTCTTTCATCAGTGCCCGTTTGTCCTATTTCGCTGCTGTAGGTCATCCAGCGGAGAGCGAAAAAGAGCGAGAGAATTGCTCTCACAGACACACGGAGGTGGCATTCCTGCCCTTGGCGACCATGTCAGGAAGGCCAGCGCTTTTTGCTGTCAACTGTCGGACAAGCTTGTTGGCACCTGGCCAGCAAAGGTCAGCAGTTTGATGCTCATGCACGCTCGCAACCCGGACCGCCACTGCCCTCCACTCCCCCGGCCCCGCGTGTGGTGGAGCTGGAATGTCTAGCTTTTTAAAGTGGAATTAATTCCGCGTCAAAGGGACCAGGCACTGATTTGTACAGATTAGGCTCAGGACTGGAGATTGGACCCATGACCAGAATGTGCTGTTTGTGAGAATGAATTAGGAGGCTGATGCTGTTAGTCAGGTGAAGTACTGTTGGAAAGGCCAGTCGGGGTAAATACACTATATATCAATCAATCAATGTTTACTTATATAGCCCTAAATCACTAGTGTCTCAAAGGGCTGCACAAACCAGTACGACATCCTCGGTAGGCCCACATAAGGGCAAGGAAAACTCACACCCAGTGGGACGTCGGTGACAAAGATGACTATGAGAACCTTGGAGAGGAGGAAAGCAATGGATGTCGAGCGGGTCTAACATGATACTGTGAAAGTTCAATCCATAATGGATCCAACACAGTCGCAAGAGTCCAGTCCAAAGCGGATCCAACACAGCAGCGAGAGTCCCGTTCACAGCCGAGCCAGCAGGAAACCATCCCAAGCGGAGGCGGATCAGCAGCACAGAGATGTCCCCAGACGATACATAGGCAAGCAGTACATGGCCACCGGATCGGACCGGACCCCCTCCACAAGGGAGAGTGGGACATAGGAGAAAAAGAAAAGAAACGGCAGATCAACTGGTCTAAAAAGGGAGTCTATTTAAAGGCTAGAGTATACAGATGAGTTTTAAGGTGAGACTTAAATGCTTCTACTGAGGTAGCATCTCGAACTGTTAACGGGAGGGCATTCCAGAGTACTGGAGCCCGAAATGAAAACGCTCTATAGCCCGCAGACTTTTTTTGGGCTTTGGGAATCACTTATAAGCCGGTGTCCTTTGAAGGCAGATTTCTTGCCGGGACATATGGTACAATACAATCGGCAAGATAGGATGGAGCTAGACCGTGTAGTATTTTATACGTAAGTAGTAAAACCTTAAAGACACATCTTAAGTGCACAGGAAGCCAGTGCAGGTGAGCCAGTATAGGTATATATGTATGTATATATGTATATAAAGGTATATACAGTATAGGAATATATGTATGTATATATGTATATAAAGGTATATACAGTATAGGTATATATGTATGTATATATGTATATAAAGGTATATACAGTACAGGTATATATGTATGTATATATGTATATAAAGGTATATACAGTACAGGCGTAATGTGATCAAACTTTCTTGTTCTTGTCAAAAGTCTAGCAGCCGCATTTTGTACCAACTGTAATCTTTTAATGCTAGACATGGGGAGACCCGAAAATAGTACGTTATATATACTGCCAAAAGTATTTGGCCACCCATCAAAATGATGAGAATAAGGTGTCCGAATCACTTGAATAGAATAGAATGGACTTTATTGTCATTATATCTGCATATAACGAGATTAAGGACTCCAACTTGAGGTGCGATAGTGGGAACAAATATGAGGTAAAAATAAATAACACAAGAGACTAACAATTGAAATAAACAGACTACTATCCAAGAAAAATATTAAGCAATCCTGTACAATATACAAACCCTGTTTCCACATGTGTTGGGAAATTGTGTTAGATGTAAATATAAACAGAATACAATGATTTGCAAATCCTTTTCAAGCCATATTCAGTTGAATATGCTACAAAGACAACATATTTGATGTTCAAACTCATAAACATTTTTTTTTGTGTGTGCAAATAATCATTAACTTCAGAATTTGATGCCAGCAACACGTGACAAAGAAGTTGGGAAATGTGGCAATAAATACAGATAAAGTTGAGGAATGCTCATCAAACACTTATTTGGAACATCCCACAGGTGTGCAGGCTAATTGGGAACAGGTGGGTGCCATCATTGGGTATAAAAACAGCTTCCCAAAAAACTGCTCAGTCTTTCACAAGAAAGGATGGGGCGAGGTACACCCCTTTGTCCACAACTGCGTGAGCAAATAGTCAAACAGTTTAAGAACAACCTTTCTCAAAGTGCAATTGCAAGACATTTAGGGATTTCAACATCTACGCTCCATAATATCATCAAAAGATTCAGAAAATCTGGAGAAATCACTCCACGTAAGCGGCATGGCCGGAAACCAACATTGAATGACCGTGACATTGGATCCCTCAGACGGCACTGTATCAAAAACCGACATCAATCTCTAAAGGATATCACCACTCTGGAACACTTCAGAAAACCACTGTCACTAAATACAGTTTGTCACTACATTTGTAAATCGCAGTTAAAGCTCTACTATGCAAAGCGAAAGCCATTTATCAACAACATCCAGAAATGCCGCTGGCTTCTCTGGGCCCGAGATCATCTAAGATGGACTGATGCAAAGTGGAAAAGTTTTCTGTGGTCTGACGAGTCCATACTTCAGATTGTTTTTGGAAATATTCGACATTGTGTCATCCGGACCAAAGGGGAAGCGAACCATCCAGACTGATATCGACGCAAAGTTCAAAAGCCATCATCTGTGATGGTATGGGGGTGCATTAGTGCCCAAGGCATGGGTAACTTACACATCTGTGAAGGCACCATTAATGCTGAAAGGTACATACAGGTTTTGGAACAACATATGCTGACACCTAAGCTGCGTCTTTTTCATGGACGCCCCTGCTTATTTCAGCAAGACAATGCCAAGCCACATTCAGCACGTGTTGCAACAGCGTGGCTTCGTAAAAAAAGAGTGCGGGTACTTTCCTGGCCCGCCTGCAGTCCAGACCTGTCTCCCATGGACAATGTGTGCCGCATTATGAAGCGTAAAATACGACAGCGGAGACCCCGGACTGTTGAAGGACTGAAGCTCTACATAAAACAAGAATGGGAAAGAATTCCACTTTCAAAGCTTCAACAATTAGTTTCCTCAGTTCCCAAACGTTTACTGAGTGTTGTTAAAAGAAAAGGTGATGTAACACAGTGGTGAACATGCCCTTTCCCAACTACTTTAGCACATGTTGCAGCCATGAAATTCTAAGTTAATTATTATTTGCAAAAAAATATATAAAGTTTGAGTTTGAACATCAAATATGTTGTCTTTGTAGCATATTCAACTGAATATGGGTTGTAAAGGATTTGCAAGTCATTGTATTCTGTTTATATTTACATCTAACACACTTTCCCAACTCATATGGAAACAGGGTTTGTATAGCGCTTTTCTACCTTAAAAGAACTGAAAGCGCTTTAACACTATTTCCACATATAAACTTCAAGTTCATATGTGAGTCAAGGCAGGTGGCCAAATACTTTTGGCAATATAGTGAACGTCCAGTAAGCTTTAGATGCTACACTTTGTTAATGGTTGGAAGTAATGTTGTGTGATTTGAGAGAGCAAATAAACCAAGGCTTGTTTTTCTGTCTGATGTCTTTATAGAGTCAAAGCACTCTGAGATAAGAGTGCTGGTGCAGTGTGGTCATGGTCTCTATTAGAACTATATCTGGTATAAGTGGCAGCTATTGGAAAATATACTTAGTATGTCAGAAATACAAATACACAAATATCTCGCCTTACTAGGTAGTTGGTCCTCTCAAAACATCACCATTGCTTGTAATATGCATTTTAAAAAGAAAATCAAACTTTTAGATAAAAAAAAATTGTTTCAAAAACAGTTGCACGACTAACAACGTGTGAATTGTTATAATAATATACTGTATTTTCCGGACTATAAGGCGCACTTTCCAGAGACCTAAGACCCGGGGTTGACAGATCATCTGTGCATCGGTTGGGGACGTCTCTGCGCTGCTGATGGTCTCCTGCTGGCACCACTATGAACTGGACTCTCACAATATTATGTTAGATCCACTATGGACTGGACTCTCACTATTATGTTAGATCCACTATGGACTGGACTCTCACTATTATGTTAGATCCACTATGGACTGGACTCTCACTATTATGTTAGCTCCACTATGGACCGGAGTCTCACTATTATGTTGGATCCACTATGGACTGGACTCCCTCACTATTATGCTAGATCCACTATGGACTGGACTCTCACTATTATGTTAGATCCACTATGGACTGGACTCTCACTATTATGTTAGCTCCACTATGGACCGGAGTCTCACTATTATGTTGGATCCACTATGGACTGGACTCCCTCACTATTATGTTAGATCCACTATGGACTGGACTCTCACTATTATGTTAGATCCACTATGGACTGGACTCTCACTATTATGTTAGATCCACTATGGACTGGAATCCCATCATCAGAACAACAACAAAAATCCTGACTTTGGAGCAATGTTCACAGACTGTAGTATTTGTCTCTCAATTAGATGCAATGGTTTTCTGTATTGAGACCAGGATTTCGGTCCTAACTTGTTCACTGGTCCTCATTTGGAAGGTATTTTTCCTTGTTGATGTCTGAAGAAGGTTACAAATACAAGAACACACACACACACACACACACACACACACTTTTGTATTTCGTACCTTCTTGAGACCTCCGAAAAATCTCTTTAGGACCAAACATTTTAGATATATAAATATTTATATTTACAACATTAATAATGTATAAAAAAAACTAAGCCAATACAAACCAGCTTGTTGTGAAAAATGAGTTGCAATGTCATGAGAAAAAGGTCATCATTTCACAAGAAAAACTTCGAATTTTGGTAGTATTATGACAAAAGTCCCTCATTTTACTCAACTTAGGTGAAAAGTGGACAAGAAAAACTGAACAATTGTGCAATATTACGATAAAAGTTGGAATTTTGCCCAATAGCAGTCGCAATTTCACAAGAAAAAGCTTAAAATGTTGGCAGTTGTATGAAAAGAGTCGTAATTTTACTCAAAAAAAAGTCCCAAGTTGGTAAGAAAAATGTTGCTAGGCAAAATGGTAACAAAAGTCATAATTTTTCCCTAAAAAGTTCACAATTTTACAAGGTCAACAAAAAAAATTGGCAATATTGTGATAAAAGTCAGCATTTTAATGCTGCCTTTGCTTTAATGTTTACTTCAGAACAAGAAAAAAAATCCTGACTTTGGAGCAATGTTCACAGACTGTAGTATTTGTCTCTCAATTAGATGCAATGGTTTTCTGTATTGAGACCAGGATTTCGGTCCTAACTTGTTCACTGGTCCTCATTTGGAAGGTATTTTTCCTTGTTGATGTCTGAAGAAGGGTAGAAATACAAGAACACACACACACACACACACTTTTGTATTTCGTACCTTCTTGAGACCTCCAAAAAATCTCTTTAGGACCACCCTTTCTAGATATATAAATATTTATATTTACAACATTAATAATATATAAAAAAAACTAAGCCAATATAAACCAGCTTGTTGTGAAAACTGAGTTGGAATGTCATGAGAAAAAGGTCATCATTTCACAAGAAAAACTTAGAATTTTGGTATTATTATGATAAAAGTCCGTCTTTTCACTCAACACAAGTGAAAAGTGGACAAGAAAAACTGAACAATTGTGCAATATTACGATAAAAGTTGGAATTTTGCCCAATAGTAGTAGCAATTTTCCAAGAAAAAGCTTAAAATGTTGGCAGTTGGATGAAAAGAGTTGTAATTTTACTCAAAAAAAAGTCCCAAGTTGGTAAGAAAAATGTTGCTAAGCAAAATGGTGACAAAAGTCATAATTTTTCCCTAAAAAGTTCACAATTTTACAAGGTCAACAAAAAAATTTGCAATATTGTGATAAAAGTCAGCATTTTAATGCTGCCTTTGCATTGTTTACTTCAGAACAAGAAAAAAAATCCTGACTTTGGAGCAATGTTCACAGACTGTAGTATTTGTCTCTCAATTAGATGCAATGGTTTTCCGTATTGAGACCAGGATTTCGGTCCTAACTTGTTCACTGGTCCTCATTTGGAAGGTATTTTTCCTTGTTGATGTCTGAAGAAGGCTAGAAATACAAGAACACACACACACACACACACACTTTTGTATTTCGTACCTTCTTGAGACCTCCAAAAAATCTCTTTAGGACCACCCTTTCTAGATATATAAATATTTATATTTACAACATTAATAATATATAAAAAAAACTAAGCCAATATAAACCAGCTTGTTGTGAAAACTGAGTTGGAATGTCATGAGAAAAAGGTCATTTCTAAAGAAAAACTTCGAATTTTGGTAGTATTATGATAAAAGTCCCTCATTTTACTCAACGCAAGTGAAAAGTGGACAAGAAAAACTGAACAATTGTGCAATATTACAATAAAAGTTGGAATTTTGCCCAATAGCAGTCACAATTTTACAAGAAAAAGCTTAAAATGTTGGCAGTTGTATGAAAAGAGTCGTAATTTTACTCAAAAAAAAAAAAGTCCCAAGTTGGTAAGAAAAATGTTGCTAAGCAAAATGGTAACAAAAGTCGTAATTTTTTCCTAAAAAGTTCACAATTTTACAAGGTCAACAAAAAAATTGGCAATATTGTGATAAAAGTCAGCATTTTAATGCTGCCTTTGCATTGATGTTTACTTCAGAACAAGAAAAAAAAACCTGACTTTGGAGCAATGTTCACAGACTGTAGTATTTGTCTCTCAATTAGATGCAATGGTTTTCCGTATTGAGACCAGGATTTCGGTCCTAACTTGTTCACTGGTCCTCATTTGGAAGGTATTTTTCCTTGTTGATGTCTGAAGAAGGCTATAAATACAAGAACACACACACACACACACACACACACACACACACACACACACCTGCAACCATTTTGTTGGTCTGTTTCCAATGTAATGATTTATCTAAACAACAAATACAAGTCCAAAGTTCAACCACTTGAATGACACTGATGTTTGCTGGCTACAGACCTTGTCAGGCCCACTCGTGGCCTCTGCTGACACCTAGTGGAGACACTTTGTAACTAACTTTTGTCTTCCCACTCATGCTTGCATTTTCATGTTTTAAATTTCCGTCCTTTTTGACAATTTTCTCTCCCCTCCTTCCAGAGCGCTCACTTGGTGGTGATCGACGCACTGATGACGGTGGGAGCCTCTGAGACGGTGACCTTGGCCAAGGCTGGCGGTTCTGCCGAGCTTCTGGGCGGGTCTTCCAGCTGGACGGATGCTGTGCTCCACTGGGTTAACGCGGTGAGGGTTGCACTATTTAAAAAGCCACGATAGTAAAACATTGGTAAATAATGTCAGCATTAAACGGAAATGCTGATTATCGGTCCTGCTAGACACCGACCTCTATTTAATAATACAACTTTAACATTTGACAACCAAATAATAAAACAAGGTGACTCTGTAAAAAATCTGGGTATTATCTTCGACCCAACTCTCTCCTTTGAGTCACACATTAAAAGCGTTACTAAAACGGCCTTCTTTCATCTCCGTAATATCGCTAAAATTCGCTCCATTTTTTCCACTAAAGACGCCGAGATCATTATCCATGCGTTTGTTACGTCTCGTCTCGATTACTGTAACGTATTATTTTCGGGTCTCCCCATGTCTAGCATTAAAAGATTACAGTTGGTACAAAATGCGGCTGCTAGACTTTTGACAAGAACAAGAAAGTTTGATCATATTACGCCTGTACTGTATATACCTTTATATACATATATACATACATATATACCTGTACTGGCTCACCTGCACTGGCTTCCTGTGCACTTAAGATGTGACTTTAAGGTTTTACTACTTACGTATAAAATACTACACGGTCTAGCTCCAGCCTATCTTGCCGATTGTATTGTACCATATGTCCCGGCAAGAAATCTGCCTTCAAAAGACTCCGGCTTATTAGTGATTCCCAAAGCCCAAAAAAAGTCTGCGGGCTATAGAGCGTTTTCCGTTCGGGCTCCAGTACTCTGGAATGCCCTCCCGGTAACAGTTCGAGATGCTACCTCAGTAGAAGCATTTAAGTCTCATCTTAAAACTCATCTGTATACTCTAGCCTTTAAATAGACCTCCTTTTTAGACCAGTTGATCTGCCGCTTCTTTTCTTTCTCCTATGTCCCCCCCTCCCTTGTGGAGGGGGTCCGGTCCGATGACCATGGATGAAGTACTGACTGTCCAGAGTCGAGACCCAGGATGGACCGCTCGTCGGGACCCAGGATGGACCGCTCGCCTGTATCGGTTGGGGACATCTCTACGCTGCTGATCCGCTTGAGATGGTTTCCTGTGGACGGGACTCTCACTGCTGTCTTGGAGCCACTATGGATTGAACTTTCACAGTATCATGTTAGACCCGCTCGACATCCATTGCTTTCGGTCCCCTAGAGGGGGGGGGTTGCCCACATCTGAGGTCCTCTCCAAGGTTTCTCATAGTCAGCATTGTCGCTGGCGTCCCACTGAATGTGAATTCTCCCTGCCCACTGGGTGTGAGTTTTCCTTGCCCTTTTGTGGGTTCTTCCGAGGATGTTGTAGTCGTAATGATTTGTGCAGTCCTTTGAGACATTTGTGATTTGGGGCTATATAAATAAACATTGATATTATTTGTTCAACTCAAAGTGTGAGGTCACATTTTGAGCAGGATTTCACAAGAGCTACAACATGTACACAAAACTACAAAGACTGATGACATTTATTAAACAGACAAGAAGCAAGGAATCATGCAAAGACAGAGTTCAATGTGGCTCACATGAGGAGAGTTTTTTTGGGCTGTACTCTAGTTACGGACATTGTTTTGCAGCTGGCAAGCAGTGTTAATTTTGACAGCAGTTTTTAACTTGGTTTTAGTCATAGTTTTTGAGGAAAATATTTTTTTTAAATTTTAGTCATATTTTAATAATCAATCAATCAATGTTTTTTTATATAGCCCTAAATCACAAATGTCTCAAAGGACTGTACAAACCACTACGACATCCTCGGAAGAACCCACATAAGGGCAAGGAAAACTCACACCCAGTGGGACACCAGTGACAATGATGACTATGAGAAACCTTGGAGAGGACCTCCCCGGCCCCTAGGGGACCGAAAGCAATGGATGTCGAGCGGGTCTAACATGATACTGTGAAAGTTCAATCCATAGTGGCTCCAACACAGCCGCGAGAGTTCAGTTCAAAGCGGATCCAAGACAGCAGCGAGAGTCCCGTCCACAGGAAACCATCCCAAGCGGAGGCGGATCAGCAGCGTAGAGATGTCCCCAGCCGATACACAGGCGAGCAGTACATGGCCACCGGATCGGACCGGACACCCTCCACAAGGGAGAGTGGGACATAGGAGAAAAAGAAAAGAAACGGCAGATCAACTGGTCTAAAAAGGGAGTCTATTTAAAGGCTAGAGTATACAAATGAGTTTTAAGGTGAGACTTAAATGCTTCTACTGAGGTGGCATCTCGAACTGTTGCCGGGAGGGCATTCCAGAGTACTGGAGCCCGCGAGAGTTCAGTTCAAAGCGGATCCAAGACAGCAGCGAGAGTCCTGTCCACAGGAAACCATCCCAAGCGGAGGCGGATCAGCAGCGTAGAGATGTCCCCAACCGATACACAGGCGAGCGGTCCATCCTGGGTCTCGACTCTGGACAGCCAGTACTTCATCCAAGGTCATTGGACCGGACCCCCTCTACAAGGGAGGGGGGGACATAGGAGAAAAAGTTCTTCTGCGTTGTCTCTGTTGTGTTTTTGGTCATTACTACTTGCCGTAGTTTTGAAGCAATGCCTGATGGGAATCCGGATGTTGTGTGTCAATGTATTAACGTGCCGGCTGGAATAAACACACGCCGAGAAGTAGCTCCGTGCCCGCCTACTTTATGGGTTATGGATAAACCTATGGAGAACGGAGACTTATATAATAGTCTCCTTTTCAGGTGAGAGAGGACGCTAAAGGCAGTGCCTCTAAGGCAGTGGTCCCCATCCACCGGGCCGCGGCCCGATTGGTACCAGGCCGCAGAATAATTTTGTATTCATTTTAATTATTTTTTAATTAAAAAAAATCTATATATATATATATATATATTTTTTTTTTTATTTTTTTATTATAACAACATAAGAAAACACAAGATACACTTACAATTAGTGCACCCACCCAAAAAACCTCCCTTTTTCATGACAAAGGGAAATAAAAAATAAAACTCCCCCCCCCCAAAAAAGTTGGGGACCACTGCTCTAAGGCACGCCTCAAATATTGTTGTCCGGGTGGAAATCCTGAGAAATTCAGGAGAATGGTTGCCCCGGGAGATTTTCGGGAGGGGCACTTAAATTCGGGAGTCTCCCGGTAAAATCGTAAGGGATGGCAAGTACCATATTTCCTTGAATTGCTGCCGGGGTGCTAATTATTTTAAAACCTCTTCTCACTCCGGCGCTTACCAAAGGCATGCAGTAAATTTAGGCCTGCGCTTATAAATTTGAGTGTGATGTAAGGATACCATCATGAAAAGCACATTTAATTAAAAAAAACGTTATTATGGTCTTACCTTTACTTATAAATGAAGTCCATGCGCAGCTCCTTCTGATCAAAAGCCTCGATAACTTGTTTATAGAAGTCTTCCTTATCTTTCTTCAGTTTTAAAAGTCTCTCTGTCTCGATGGAGATCTTCCTTTATTTACCTCCTGCTTCGATTGAAAGTCCAGTTTAGAAAACTGTTTTATTTTAGATATGTAATCCTCCATGTTGAAAGTGCAAGCGAGAGGAAAAAATAAACGATCTCTGCTCACTCTTGCTGCTTGTTCAATCAATCAATCAATGTTTACTTATATAGCCCTAAATCACTAGTGTCTCAAAGGGCCGCACAAACCACTACGACATCCTCGGTAGGCCCACATAAGGGCAAGGAAAACTCACACCCGGTGGGACGTCGGTGACAATGATGACTATGAGAACCTTGGAGAGGAGGAAAGCAATGGATGTCGAGCGGGTCTAACATGATACTGTGAAAGTTCAATCCATAATGGATCCAACACAGTCGCGAGAGTCCAGTCCAAAGCGGATCCAACACAGCAGCGAGAGTCCCGTTCACAGCGGAGCCAGCAGGAAACCATCCCAAGCGGAGGCGGATCAGCAGCGCAGAGATGTCCCCCAGCCGATACACAGGCAAGCAGTACATGGCCACCGGATCGGACCGGACCCCCTCCACAAGGGAGAGTGGGACATAGGAGAAAAAGAAAAGAAACGGCAGATCAACTGATCTAAAAAGGAGGTCTATTTAAAGGCTAGAGTATACAAATGAGTTTTAAGGTGAGACTTAAATGCTTCTACTGAGGTGGCATCTCGAACTGTTGCCGGGATGGCATTCCAGAGTACTGGAGCCCGAAATGAAAGCTGTTTTATTTTGGATATGTAATCCTCCATGTTAAAAGTGCAAGCGAGAGGAAAAAATAAACGATTACTGCTTGTTGTCACTTCTTCTGCAGCCGAGTAGTCGCAAGAAGGATCACTAGCGCCCTCTACCACCAGGAGGCGGGAGTCATTTAATGACTCATATTTGACACACGCAGCTATGGTATGTTAATAAAACATAGCTGCTTACTGTTCTTTTTAGCATATTCAATGGCTTGGACCTTAAATCCTACTGAAATGCTCTTTATGCGATTTCAAATGATTGAAATCAGCCTCCTCCATTTTGAAGATGACGACAGGTGAAGTGCCACTCGTGACGTGACGAGTTTGACCCGGGGGAAATTCTAGGCATATGCTAATTATTTGGCGAAACGAGTTTAACCCGGCGGAAATTCTAGACATGCGCTAGTAAAAATTATATTTTGCGAAACGAGTTTGGCCCGGCGGTAATGCTAAGCATGCGCTAATTATTTTTGAAAAACGAGTTTGACCCGGCAGTAATTCTAGGCAGGCGCATACTTCAAGGAAATATGGTATGCTATAAAATCAGATGGCGTATATATTGTGAGCTTCTATTTTCAACTTAGGCTCCACATAAGCCTGTTTGTGAATGTTTTCAGATCAACCAGAAACTGAGGGAACTTACAGACGTAGGACAGAATGATCAAAGGGTCCCAGAGAGCGAACCCCAGCCCCTTCAGCCCTCTGTGAGTATGACATGCAGCTCAGTCTTCACATCATCTTGCTGCTTCAAGATCTATTTTCTTCTGCTGCACTTTGAATGGTTGGTCGCTAAACAAGATGGCCGTGTCATCATGAGTCCTTCTCGTGTTGAAACTTCTTTGTGCTCCTGTCCTCCCGTGTCTCTCTCTCTCTCTCTGTTTCCTTCCTGCGCTCACTCCTCTTTGACAGTGTCCTACTCGCTGGTATTGGAAACTAGTTCCTGTAAGTTCCCTTTTTTTTCCCCCTTTTTTTCCCATCCTCGCAGTGTCTTCATCACTTTTGTCATCCAGTATCTGACAGGTCAGGCTTCCTTTTTTGTTAGTTTCTTTGGTTTGTGCAAGTTTTGCAGAGCGTGGAGTGGGTTCATGCAGTCAAAGTTAAAAAGCATGTTTATTTAGTCCCATTTTTTTTATCTGCCTTGCCTGCAAATGTCCTCTCACAACTTGCATGTTTTGACTTGAAATCCTTTTTACACTTTGATCTCCTATTTCAGGGGTCGGCAACCCAAAATGTTCAAAGAGCCATATTGGAGCAAAAATACAAAAAACAAATCCGTCTGGAGCTGCACAAAATTAAAAGCCATCTTACATACAGATAGTGTCATGAGATATACATTAATTTATGAGGACTTAAAGGAAACTAAATGAGCTCAAATATTGCTACAAATGAGGCATAATGATGCAATATGTACATCCATCCATCCATCTTCTTCCGCTTATCCGAGGTCGGGTCGCGGGGGCAGCAGCCTAAGCAGGGAAACCCAGACTTCCCTCTCCCCAGCCACTTCGTCTAGCTCTTCCCGGGGGATCCCGAGGCGTTCCCAGGCCAGCCGGGAGACATAGTCTTCCCAACGTGTCCTGGGTCTTCCCCGTGGCCTCCTACCGGTTGGACGTGCCCTAAACACCTCCCTAGGGAGGCGTTCAGGTGGCATCCTGACCAGATGCCCGAACAACCTCATCTGGCTCCTCTTGATGTGGAGGAGCAGCGGCTTTACTTTGAGTTCCTCCCGGATGGCAGAGCTTCTCACCCTATCTCTAAGGGAGAGACCCAAACTCATTTCGGCCGCTTGTACCCGTGATCTTATCCTTTCGGTCATGACCCAAAGCTCATGACCATAGGTGAGGATGGGAACGTAGATCGACCGGTAAATTGAGAGCTTTGCCTTCCGGCTCAGCTCCTTCTTCACCACAACGGATCGGTACAACGTCCGCATTACTGCTAGCCTAAATAGCATGTTAGCATCGATTAGCTTGCAGTCATGCAGTGACCAAATATGTCTGATTAGCACACTCCACATAAGTCAATAACATCAACAAAACTCACCTTTGTCCGTTCATGCACAAGGTTAAAAGTTTGGTGGACAAATTGAGACAGAAAAAGAAGTGGCATAAAACACGTCTTAGAAAGTCGGAGAAAGTTGTACATGTAAACAAAGTATGGTGAGTTCAAGGACCGGCAAAATCAGTAGGACAAAACTCGAATCAATGAAGCATGTTTAATACAAACAGTGTGCTTTATAGCAATAAGGGAGGTTTGTGTCATGTTTGTCCTCCTACAAAAAAACATATTAAAACAAAAAATATGTCCCCCCCCCCTCATCTTTTTCCATTTTTCATATATTTTTGAAAAAGCTCCAGAGAGCCACTAGGGCGGCACACAAGTACTGTGCTACCTCGGTTTTCGTTTATCATCCGTTCCAACAATGTTTTCCTTTAAAAAAAATTATTCTTATCTTAAAAAACAAAACCAAAAAAATCACATTTTATACAAACCCCGTTTCCATATGAGTTGGGAAATTGTGTTAGATGTAAATATAAACAGAATACAATGATTTGCAAATCATTTTCAACCCATATTCAGTTGAATATGCTACAAAGACAACATATTTGATGTTCAAACTCATAAACTTGATTTTTTTTGCAAATAATAAGTAACTTAGAATTTCATGGCTGCAACACGTGCCAATGTAGTTGGGAAAGGGCATGTTCACCACTGTGTTACATCACCTTTTCTTTTAACAACACTCAATAAACGTTTGGGAACTGAGGAAACTAATTGTTGAAGCTTTGAAAGTGGAATTCTTTCCCATTCTTGTTTTATGTAGAGCTTCAGGCGTTCAACAGTCTGGGGTCTCCGCTGTCGTATTTAGCGCCTAGTGACAGTGGTTTTCTGAAGTGTTCCTGAGCCCATGTGGTGATATCCTTTCGAGATTGATGTCGGTTTTTGATACAGTGTCGTCTGAGGGATGGAAGGTCACGGTCATTCAATGTTGGTTTCCGGCCATGCCGCTTACTTGGAGTGATTTCTCCAGATTCTCTGAACCTTTTGATGATATTATGCAGCAGAGATGTTGAAATCCCTAAATTTCTTGCAATTGCACTTTGAGAAACGTTGTTCTTAAACTGTTTGACTATTTGCTCACGCAGTTGTGGACAAAGGGGTGTACCTCGCCCCATCCTTTCTTGTGAAAGACTGAGCATTTTTTTGGGAAGCTGTTTTTATACCCAATCATGGCCCCCACCTGTTCCCAATTAGCCTGCACACCTGTGGGATGTTCCAAATAAGTGTTTGATGAGCATTCCTCAACTTTATCAGTATTTATTGCCACCTTTCCCCAACTTCTTCGTCACCTGTTGCTGGCATCAAATTCTAAAGTTAATGATTCTTTGCAAAATCAGTTTGAACATCAAATATGTTGTCTTTGTAGCATATTCAACTGAATATGGGTTGAAAAGGATTTGCAAATCATTGTATTCTGTTTATATTTACATCTAACACAATTTCCCAACTCATATGGAAACGGGGTTTGTAGATCAGAATGGCAGTTTTACATGCAGTAAGCAATTAATTTTATTATTATTTTTTCATTTATTTATTAATTTCAGGCAATGACATTAAAATGTACAAAGTTGACAACACATATATGTGAAGTGAAGTGAATTATATTTATATAGCGCTTTTCTCCAGTGACTCAAAGCGCTTTACATAGTGAAACCCAATATCTAAGTTACATTCAAACCAGTGTGGGTGGCACTGGGAGCAGGTGGGTAAAGTGTCTTGCCCAAGGACACAACGGCAGTGACTAGGACGGCGGAAGCGGGAATTGAACCTGCAACCCCTCAAGTTGCTGGCACGGCCACTCTACCAACCGAGCTATGTCATCCCTATTTGCAAAATTCAACACATTTAATTCAAAATCATTTCAATCAAGGGGACATTTAATTTTGTTTTATATATTTATATTTAGTTTTGACTTTTGTAATCCAACCATTGAATATATAAATTAATATAGTGCAAAAGGTAATGTATACCAAATTTTTCCGACTATAAGTCGCAGTTTTTTTTTTTATAGTTTGGCCGGGGGGTCCGACTTATACTCAAGAGCGACTTATGTGTGAAATTATTAACACATTACCGTAAAATATCAAATATTATTTAGCTCAATTTGAAATATTCCACTTAAAAATGTAATTTGGTGAATATATTTAGTTTTTTCTTTAAAAAATGGTTTTCTTTGACAAAAGGAGCATACAAATAAAAACTTTTAAATGTTATATTGACAGATAGATCTAATGTTGATCGAGAGATTTAAGCCTATAATAATAATAAGTGAAGTGAATTATATTTATATAGTGCTTTTCTCTAGTGACTCAAAGCGCTTTTCATAGTGAAACCCATCCATCCATTTTCTACCGCTTATTCCCTTTCGGGGTCGCGGGGGGCGCTGGCGCCTATCTCAACTACAATTGGGCGGAAGGCGGGGTACACCCTGGACAAGTCGCCACCTCATCGCAGTAGTGAAACCCAATATCTAAGTTACATTTAAAGCAGTGTGGGTGGCACTGGGTGCAGGTGGGTAAAGTGTCTTGCCCAAGGACACGACGGCAGTGACTAGGATGGCGGAAGCGGGAATCGAACCTGCAACCCTCGAGTTGCTGGCACGGCCACTCTACCAACCGAGCTATACCACCCCCCCAATAATAATAATAATGACACATTTTTAATATTTTTTTGACCAAAACCTTTTGGTGTCCCCTGGATCAAACCTAAATGTATATTTTTTATAAATATATTGTATTGGTTTTTAAAATAAAAAATATCAAAATAGCCCCAGTTTGCTTTGATTTTTTCAGTGTGCGGCCCTCAGTGGAAAAAGTTTGGACACCCTTGCCTTAAAACAAGTAAAACACTCTAACACAGGGGTCGGGAACCTTTTTGGGCTGAGAGAGCCATGAAAGCCAAAAATTATTTTAGAATTTTACTTGCGACTCTTGATGACCTCATCAAACCGCCGCCAGCGGAGCATAACAACGACAAGAGTGTGTTGTTGCCGGTGCTGTAGCCGTGGCTAACAAGCCAGCTCGCTCTGTGACTGACTAGCGACACCATGTCTATGGTTTTGGATTATTTTAAAGTGTCTGACGGATAAAAAAAAAACTGACAATTTGCAATGACTGCAAAAAGTTGGTTGTGTGAGGAGGAACCTAGAAGTCTTCCTTTTAATACGAGCAACTTGATCTCCCAGCTCTTCGAGAATCATATGGAAATACACAATGGATGAAAAGCAAACAGCGAAAAAAAGTAGTACCACCCTTCTCAACGCAGCATTTCCGAAGCTCCGGCTGACTGCGAGGCCACTTCAAGCACTCACCACCAGCTTGCAGAACATTTTTTGTTACCTATACAAATACGTTAGAGCAGGGCAGATTTAGCCCGGTTTATAATTTCCTGTTATACAGTATGCCAGGCAGTCTTGCACTAAAGGAGGACTATGTTATTGTTGACTTTATGACACACAGGGGTCGGGAACCTTTTTGGCCGAGAGAGCCTTGAAAGACAAAAATTATTTTAGAATTTTACTTGCGACTCTTGATGACCTCATCAAACCGCCACCAGCGGAGCATAACCACGACAAGAGTGTGTTGGTGCCGGTGCTGTAGTCGTGGCTAACAAGCCAGCTCGCTCTGTTACTGACTAGCAACACCATGTCTATGGTTTTGGATTATTTTAAAGTGTCTCTGACGGATTAAAAAAAAACTGGCAATTTGCAATGAATGCAAAAAGTTGGTTGTGTGAGGAGGAACCAAGAAGTCTTCCTTTTAATACGAGCAATTTGATCTCCCAGCTCTTCGAGAATCATATGGAAATACACGATGGATGAAAAGCAAACAGCGAAAAAAAGTAGTACCACCCTTCTCAACGCAGCATTTCAGAAGCTCTGGCTGACTGCGAGGCCACTTCAAGCACTCACCACCAGCTTGCAGAACATTTTTTGTTACCTATACAAATACGTTAGAGCAGGGCAGATTTAGCCCGGTTTATAATTTCCTGTTATACAGTACGCCAGGCAGTCTTGCACTAAAGGAGGACTATGTTATTGTTGACTTTATGACACACAGGGGTCAGGAACCTTTTTGGCCGAGAGAGCCATGAAAGCCAAATATTTCAAAATGTATTTCCGTGAGAGCCATATAATATATTTTTTTAACTCTGAATACAAATAAATGTGTGCATTTTAAAGTAAAACCAACATTTTAAGAGTAGAATAAGTCTCTTATTATTTTTAACAAAATTGTTATTCTAAAAGTTAACCAACAATATAATACTTCTTACCATTAATGCGACATCTTGAACAGGTGCGGTAGAAAACGGATGGTTGGATTAAAATGCATGAGAATGTTTTATAATTTGAACGTTATTTTTAACACTGTGATTACCAGCCGAATTATTAATTATCGTGTTAAGCAATGTCAGCTAAGATTTATCTGAGAGCCAGATGCAGTCATCTTGCTCTAGAGCCATAGGTTCCCTACCCCTGCTCTAAAATAAAATCTTAGTGAGAAGAATTATTTTATCAGACAGAAAATAAGCAAACATCACCGTCATTTGAGATATTTCATCTTACTTAGATTTCAGTTTTTGCAGTGTACATTTTCTGATTTTATTGTGATATTTCTGCTTCAGGTGCGCTACAGAAAAGACAAAGTTCAGTCCAGACAGAATCCCGTTTTCCCGGCGGTGAATGAAGTCGAAGACTTGTCTAGCGGCTGTGCCGTCGCCGCCGTCATACATTATTACTGCCCCGGCCTGCTGAGACTGGAAGGTAACCAACCAAAACACGTACCGCTCGTCTTAAATGTGCGGCGCTTTGACGCATTTCCCGTTTTTTTCTCTCCGCCAGACGTCTGCATGAAGGAGAGCATGTCTGCTGCCGACAGTTTGTACAACCTGCAGTTCGTCCGCGAGTTCTGCGACAGCTGCCTGAAGAGCTACTGCCACTTAACCTTGGAGGACATGCTGTACTCGCCAAAGGAGCTACGGGTATATATATATATATATATATGAAATAGTTTAATTTCATAAAAACACAGTTGTTCTACTAACTGTACTGTGCTTGCTGGTTACTAAAAAAAAAACAACAACAACACTTACCTTTCACTATTTGAGTAACCTTAGTTCTGCCATTTGCGTATTGGCGAGCGATCTCCGAATCCGGGAACATCCTTCACGGATTTGTTGTGGACATCCGCAAATGAGAACGGGATGTTGCTTCCAGCTATCAGCATAGCCATCCATCTTTGTACTCGGCATAAGATACACCATCGGGTGTCCATTTTTTTTCCCCTAATTTGTACATGTTTTTCTGTGTTCAGCTTAATTTGCTGAGTTTCCTAGCCGAGCTGCTTCACTGGTTTGAGGTGCAAAGGCCCGACTTTGTTCAGCCGTTGGACACGTCAGGTATGTGTCACTCATAAGAACTGAATATTTGTTACATCCTGATGCTGATCTTGACTTACTTTCGATGTCTCCACAGCGGCGAGGCCTCGTGGTGCAAGGTGCAGTTCCTCAAACTACAGTTACCGTATTTCCTTGAATTGCTGCCGGGGCGCTAATTAATTTAAAACCTCTTCCGCGGTAAATTTAGGCCTGCGCTTATAAATTTGAGTGTGATGTAAGGATTCCATCATGAAAATCACATTCAATAAAAAAAACGTTAATATAGTCTTACCTTTACTTATAAATGAAGTCCATGCGCAGCTCTTTCTGATCAAAAGCATCGATAACTTGTTTATGGAAGTCTTCCTTATCTTTCTTCAGTTTTAAAAGTCTCTGTCTCGATGGAGTTTTTCCTTTATTACCTCCTGCTTCGATTGAAAGTCCAGTTTAGAAAGCTGTTTTATTTTAGATATGTAATCCTCCATGTTAAAAGTGCAAGCGAGAGGAAAAAATAAACGATCACTTCTTCTGCAGCCGAGTAGTCGCAAGAAGGATCACTAGCGCCCTCTACCACCAGGAGGCGGGAGTCATTTAATGACTCATATTTGACACACGCAGCTACGGTATATTAATAAAACATAGCTGTTTACTGTTCTTTTTTAGCATATTCAATAGCTTGGACCTTAAATCCTACTGAATAGATCTTAATCCTCTTCCCTTAATGCGATTTCAAATGATTGAAATCAGCCTCCATTTTGAAAATGACGACAGGTGACGTGACGAGTTTGACCCGGTGGAAATTCTAGGCATATGCTAATTATTTTGCGAAACGAGTTTGACCCGGCCGAAATTCTAGACATGCGCTAATAAAAATAATATTTTGCGAAACGAGTTTGACCCGGCAGTAATTCTAGGCAGGCGCCTACTATATACCCGGCGGCAATTCAAGGAAATACGGTAGTTTGCATGAAGCATTTTTTTTTTATTTGACTAAAAATGTTTTTTTTCTGTTCTATAGCATCTCTACGTCAATCCTCAAGAAACCCTTTCTCCCCATTTCCTCCTCTGCATCAGGTGAGCTGTCAGGTTCAAACACTGATGACATCTATTAATAAACAAGACACGAAGCAAAGAATTAAACAGAGACAGAATTCAATTTAGCTCAATTTGGGGAGAGATGCTTGGACGTCTGCACCCTTGTGCCGTGTCATTACGCTCTGGCGAAAAATTGTACGCCTCCCCCTTTATTTGGATTTTCTCTGACCACATGACAACAGCTGCTTCTAAGCAACGAGGTCGTAAACAGCCATCGCCTCTGCTTACAACAGTTCAAAAGAAAAGGCTGTAAACAGTTCACAGAAACGGTCGTAAAAGAGTTCAAAAGGAAGTTCGTAAAACAGTTCAAAAAGAGGTCGCCTGGAGGGGAGTCTGGTCCTGCTTCCTCTTCGCTTTCGTAGTTCTTGGGTCAGACAATATCTTTCTGTTGATTACGATACATGAAAGAAACAGGAACACATTCATGTTGGCTTTTTTTACAAGCTTTCTTCTTTGTAAAGTTTTTTTTTAAGACAGCTTTTGCTTCCCACCGGGCACTCAATGTAGCACAAAGTTTTTGTGATAACTTAGAAAAAATTGTTCTAACATGAGTTTTGGTAATTTCAGTGCCTGTTTGTTTTTGCGTTGCATTTTGGGTTTTTCATGACAACGCACGGCTGGTGTTTCCTAATGAAATGTTGCATTTTCTAGCTTTGGATAGTATTTTCTTAGGTTGCACAATAATTAACTCTTCATATTATATACTTGATATCTAGGGTTGTACGGTTTACCAGTATTGGTATAGTACCTCGATAGTAATTAATCATATTCGGTACTATACCGCCTCTAAAATGTACCCGTACCCCGTCCTCGTCACGTCATGACATTGTTGGTTTTACAAGCAGAGGAGCATGTTCGGCAGTGCACAATCACAGAGTACTTACAAGCAGACACAGTGTGTAGACAGAAAAGGGAGAACGGACGCATTTTGGCTTAAAAAGTAAAGATAAAGGCGAAGTTATAACACCCTCAGCTTTTAGACATGGCTAGCTAGCTAGCGGCTAAAGTCCTCCCGCAATCTGCAGTGTTTTAGCTACTTCTAAATCACTAACCCTCGCCAGCATGGTGACGAATAAAGTAAGTTTCTTACAAGTAGTATTATCACTGGAGGATGTAGAATAGCTAAACATGCTTCACTATACACCGTAGCTCACTGGCGTCACAATGTAAACAAACCCCACGGGTGGATCTACACCTGACATCCACTGTGATGATACCAAGTGCAGGAGTGTATCTGTTCGATACAACTATGAATACATCGACATTTTTTAGCATCACAAAATCTATTTTTGTTTCTTGAACTCCGGAAATACGTCCCTGGACACATGAGGACTTAGATTATGACCAATGTTTGATCCCGTCACTACTTGGTATCGGATCGATACCTGAATTTGTGGTATCATCCAAAACTAATGTAAAGTATCAAGCAACAGAAGAATAAGTGAGTATTACATTTTAACAGAAGTGTAGATAGAACTTGTTGAAAGACAAAAATAATCAATCAATGTTTATTTATATAGCCCTAAATCACAAGTGTCTCAAAGGGCTGCACAAACCACAACAACAGAAGCCCACATGAGGGCAAGGAAAAACTCACAACCCAGTGGGATGTCAATGTGAATGACTCTGAGAAACCTTGGAGAGGACTGCAGATGTGGGTGACCCCCCCTAACCCTTTAAGGGAGACCAGATGCAATGGATGTCGAGTGGGTCTGTCCATAGTGGATCTAACATAATAGTGAGAGTCCAGTCCATAGTGGATCTAACATAATAGTGAGAGTCCAGTCCATAGTGGATCTAACATAATAGTGAGAGTCCAGTCCATAGTGGATCTAACATAATAGTGAGAGTCCAGTCCATAGTGGATCTAACATAATAGTGAGAGTCCAGTCCATAGTGGACCTAACATAATAGTGAGAGTCCAGTCCATAGTGGATCTAACATAATAGTGAGAGTCCAGTCCATAGTGGATCTAACATAATAGTGAGAGTCCAGTCCATAGTGGATCTAACATAATAGTGAGAGTCCAGTCCATAGTGGACCTAACATAATATTGAGAGTCCAGTCCATAGTGGACCTAACATAATATTGAGAGTCCAGTCCATACTGGACCTAACATAATAGTGAGAGTCCAGTCCATAGTGGATCTGACATAATAGTGAGAGTCCAGTCCATAGTGGATCTGACATAATATTGTGAGAGTCCAGTCCATAGTGTATCTAACATAATAGTGAGAGTCCAGTCCATAGTGGATCTAACATAATAGTGTGAGAGTCCAGTCCATAGTGGATCTGACATAATATTGTGAGAGTCCAGTCCATAGTGGATCTGACATAATATTGTGAGAGTCCAGTCCATAGTGAATCCAACACAATATTGTGAGAGTCCAGTCCATAGTGGATCTAACATAATATAGTGAGAGTCCAGTCCATAGTGGATCTAACATAATAGTGAGAGTCCAGTCCATAGTGGATCTAACATAATAGTGAGAGTCCAGTCCATAGTGGATCTAACATAATAGTGAGAGTCCAGTCCATAGTGGACCTTACATAATATTGAGAGTCCAGTCCATAGTGGACCTAACATAATATTGAGAGTCCAGTCCATAGTGGACCTAACATAATATTGAGAGTCCAGTCCATAGTGGACCTAACATAATATTGAGAGTCCAGTCTATAGTGGACCTAACATAATATTGAGAGTCCAGTCCATTGTGGACCTAACATAATAGTGAGAGTCCAGTCCATAGTGGATCTAACATAATAGTGAGAGTCCAGTCCATAGTGGATCCAACATAATAGTGAGAGTCCAGTCCATAGTGGATCCAACATAATAGTGAGAGTCCAGTCCATAGTGGACCTAACATAATATTGAGAGTCCAGTCCATAGTGGACCTAACATAATATTGAGAGTCCAGTCCATAGTGGACCTAACATAATATTGAGAGTCCAGTCCATAGTGGACCTAACATAATATTGAGAGTCCAGTCCATAGTGGACCTGACATAATAGTGAGAGTCCAGTCCATAGTGGATCTGACATAATATTGTGAGAGTCCAGTCCATAGTGAATCCAACACAATAGTGAGAGTCCAGTCCATAGTGGATCTAACATTATAGTGAGAGTCCAGTCTAGACTAGGAAAAAAATAAAATAAAATAAAAAGACTATACAATGGGAGCGATTCAGATGTTATTAGACAAATTTACTCGGATAATTCTGGAAAATCCCTTATCTGCTCATTGTGTTACTAGTGTTTTAGTGCGATTATATGGTCGTACTTGTACAACCTGAAGGTCGGACCCCCACCTTCCTTCAGCACCAGTCGACGGGTGGCGGCGATGCCCATCTCTGCCCTCCGCAAGGGACCCTCTTCGAAACACTATCTTTCAAAATGACCGCTGCATAATACACTGTACTTTGTGTGTGTGGTCTAATCCAACCGTGTTCGCTTGACCGCTCTGTTCCATAGTAAAGCTTGACTGTCATCTTTCGGGAATGTAAACAATGAAACACCGGCTGTGTTTGTGTTGCTAAAGCCGGCCTACTTACAGCTTTCTTCTTTGATGTCTCCATTTTTTATTGAACAAATTGCAAAAGATTCAGCAACACAGATGTCCGGAATACTGTGGAATTTCGCGATGAAAACAGACGACTTATAGCTGGGAATGATGCTGGAACAAAATGTCCTCGACAATCCGAGACGTCACCCGTCATCTTATCGAGACGTTTCAGCAGGATATTTCGGCCCGAAATTTTAAATTGCTTTTTTGTCAACTAAACCGGTAGGCCTTAGTAGGCCTTTAAAGTACCGTAAGATTGTTTGTTAAAGTAAAGCCAATAATACCATTTTTCGTGGTCCCCTTTATGAAGAAAAGTACAGAAAAGTATCGAAATACATTTCGGTAGCAAAATATTGGTATCGGGACAACACTACTGCTCACAAGTGTTACATATCTGAGTTATTGTCCAGTGCATGCCTTTACAGTCCTGTGTCTCACTGTACCTAGGGTCTTTGAATCAGTCTACCTCAATGTCTCATTTAGAAGGAGTCGGAAAGTCTTGGACTAAGAAACACAGGTGTGTACTCGCCGCTACGTCACCACGCTTGATGCGTTCTTCTACTTACACTTTCTGATTGGTTTCATCAGGCCCCTGTCGGCCGTGTCCTTCAGCATCCCTTTCGGCCTGGACAGCGACGTGGACATCGTGATGGGCAACCCTGTGATGACCCGCTCTGTGAGCTCGGACCAGCTTCACCCGTCCAATCATAACACGACACGGGCCACGTTTAGTCCTCCGGTGGACCTCGGCACGCCACCTGCTTCCAACGGCGTCCACAGAGCCTCCTGGTCCACACAGAGTCCCAGTCATCCTGTAGTAATGGAGAACGGCGTCTCCCCGACTGAAACCGGAGAGCTGCCGACCATCGAAGAGGCCCTGCAGATTATTCACAATGAAAGTAAGATGGAGCCTCGCTTGCATCCTGACGGCGCTCCTGACGGCTTCTACCTGCACTCCCCAGACGACCCGGCTAGCTCGAGACACCACGCCAACTTGCCGTCCGTCAGCTCGTCTGCTCCGACGCGTTCAGGAATGCTTCACCGGCCTGCGAGAGAGTCCAAAGACCCCACTCGGACTAGAAACGCTTCTGAATGCTCAAGAGACGACGACTCGGTCTTAAGAGACGGCAGCGTGGACTCGGACGCGTCGGAAGACACCCCCCGGGCTCAGTCCACTCCTAGCACTCCTGCTGGCGCACACGCAGATAGACGCAGCAGTAAGGAGGGGTCGGACAGCGGCGTGAAGATGACCAGCTTCGCGGAGCGCAAGAAGAAGCAAAGCGAAGATTCTCGCAAAGTCAGCGACCCAACTATACCCCAATCCACCTCCTGGGAGATCAAGTCCGAAGAAAGCACCAGCCCACAGCTCAATAACGAGATGTCCCAGCTCGGGGTTCGTCTCGAGGAAAAGCGGCGAGCGATCGAAGCCCAGAAGAAGCGCATCGAGGGCATCTTCGCAAAGCACCGGCAACGGTTGGGCAAGAGCGCTTTCCTGCAGTTGAAGAAGGAGCAGCGGCAGGACGACGGCGAGGCCGAAGGAGGTCAATTCAGCCCCTCCTCAACGGAGGAAGACCTCGCTCGGTTGACTCTGGAGGAGCGGCTGACTACTATGGAAAGAGGAGAACCCTCTGTGAAAGACAAAAGTCAAGGTGGACCCACCAAGGAGAAGGCCAGTACGCCAGCAGAGAAGGGTGAAAAAGCGGCACCGCTTGGAGACTACAACAATGCCGTCTCCAAGCTGACTGCAGCCCTGAGTTCTCTGCAGAGTGACATGCAGCGACTCACCGTGCAGCAGAACCAACTCATTCAGAAGAAAGCTTCCAGCAACAAATCCTGGGTCGTTCCGCCCAGCCCCAAGACCTCCACCCCGACCCCATCCCCTGCCCGCTACTCACGGGAATCCACTCGGGACTTAAATTCAACAACCCCTTCGCCATCCCGCAGGCTCACGAACCACATCACTCCTCCGAAGTCTCCCCAAGTGGTCCATCGTAGAACCCAGTCAGTGCCCCCTAAGAGCCCCAAACAAAGTCGCCACTCAAACCCAAAGTTCCCGGCCATGTCGAGGGCCATTACGGCGCCGCAGAGTGTGGACCGCATCCCCCACCTCCGCCGCGTGAACCCCTCGCAAACTCAAATCCATACTTCTTCCTCGTTTACCATCGGCGACTCTGAGAGCTTCGACGCCCTCCGCTCTTTGGCGGGGACGCCCGATTCCTCAGTGACACTCACCCCCATGACGACACCCTCCCAGACTCCCCGTCCGCCCGCAATTGACACCCTCTCCGAAGTGGGCTCCATTGACTATGAAAGTATATTCGACATTGAGCACAGGTCCTCGCGAGGCCACGCGGCTCGGAAGGAGGGGCCGGCAGGCGAGGGCTGCAGTTCTGGCGCCCCGTCAGAGTGCTCCTTTGAGAGCGATGCCGCCCCTGCAGGGGCTGTGAACGGAAAGCGGAGTAGCCTGATTGAGATCTCGCTGTCTTCTCTGCAAGGGGACGGAGAGGAGGAAGAGGACCAAATACCCGATCCTTTCTCAGACTCCATGAGTGACACGACCGAGCCAGAGACCAAAGGAGGAGGGGTTGGATTTTTCTTCAAGGTAAGATGTTTGGTTTTCTTAAGACCAAACTTCTTATGTTTGTTGTGTGCTTGTGCAGTTTGGTTGGGGATCCCTCAGTTTCTAAGAGAATTACGAATCCTGGAACTGGGATACGTTAACGTACTGTATCTTGTTGCCAGGATGCCAAGGAGCGACCGGAGGATGAGATGGCTCTGAAAAGAGCCGCATTGCTAGAGAAACAGCAGAAAAGAACGGAGGAGATGCGGAGACGCAGACTGGAGCAGGAAAGAGAATCAAAGTGAGAGTTGATCCAAAGACTTTTGCGCAATCACACACCAGTTTCCTCACCGGCTTACCTGTACCACAGCAAACCTCAGTGGATGGTCATTGAAGGCTGGGGCAATAAGAGCGAGGACCAACCGCACACCCCCGGGACCCCTCCGGCACCGGGGACCCCCCCGGCAGAGAGAACGCCCCAGCGCAGAGGAGAGTTCACTCGGCAGGAGTACGAGCGCAGGCATCAGCTGAAGATCATGGAGGATCTGGACAAGGTGCTGAGGCAGAAACCCACCACGGTGCGCGGGGTGAAGAAACAGAGACCCAAGACCGTGTTCCGGGACGACTCGGCCCTGGCGCACAGCCCCGTTAAAGGCCTTTTGGGTAAATAACTGCACACGTCTATTTCCAAACATGGCCAAAATGCCCGCCTTCTTATTTTTTAGGCGGCAGGCTGAATAAAGTCTACTCGCACTCCACCATGAACCTGTCCTCCATGGCCAATGACTCTGGAGGCCTGACTGTCAGGAGGTCTACCAGGTAACACAGAGCCGTCATTCTTCAACCGAAGGTCTAGAGACGTGGACGAAAATGTATTTTTTTTTACTCCAAACAGTCGCTCCCACTCGCCTTCCCGCCTCATGTCACCGGGACGAATGAGTGCCCACAACGGAGACTGGGAGAACGGATCCACCGTCTCCTCTACCGCTTCCATCCCAGAGTACACAGGTTGGTAGGACAACCATTTGCTTTGATCCTTTTTATATTTTTTTTCTGGCTTGACTTTTGTGGAATTCTCCTCCAAAACACTTGGGGGCGGGGTTTTCCTGAATGAACCACATCGCTTGTTGACGAGCTTAGTTGTAACTAATTGTCAACGAAGCCACTAGGGATCGGTGATCAATACGGTAACAATTCCGGATACCTGGGAAATTTACCTACCGGGACGGTATAGCTCGGTTGGTAGAGCGGCCGTGCCAGCAACTTGAGGGTTGCAGGTTCGATTCCCGCTTCCGCCATCCTAGTCACTGCCGTTGTGTCCCTGGGCAAGACACTTTACCCACCTGCTCCCAGTGCCACCCACGCTGGTTCAAATGTAACTTAGATATTGGGTTTCACTATGTAAAGCGCTTTGAGTCACTAGAGAAAAGCGCTATATAAATATAATTCACTTCACATAATTCACTACCGTATTTCCTTGAATTGCCGCCGGGTATGTAGTATGCGCCTGCCTAGAATTACTGCCGGGTCAAACTTGTTTCGCAAAATATTGTTTTTATTAGCGCATGTCTACAATTTCCACCGGGTCAAACTCGTCACGTCACGAGTGGCACTTCACCTGTCATCATTTTCAAAATGGAGGAGGCTGATTTCAATTATTTTGGAATCGCATAAAGGGAAGAAGATTAAGAGCTATTCAGTAGGATTTAAGGTCCAAGCTATTGAATATGCTAAAAAGAACAGTGAGCAGCTATGTTTTATTAATATACCGTAGCTGCGTGTGTCAAATATGAGTCATTAAATGACTCCCGCCTCCTGGTGGTAGAGGGCGCTAGTGATCCTTCTTGCGGCTACTCGGCTGCAGAAGAAGAGACAACAAGCAGCAAGAGTGAGCAGCCATCGTTTATTTGCACTTTTAACATGGAGGATTACATATCTAAAATAAAACAGCTTTCTAAACTGGACTTTCAATCGAAGCAGGAGGTAATAAAGGAAGATCTCCATCGAGACAGAGAGACTTTTAAAACTGAAGAAAGATAAGGAAGACTTCTATAAACAAGTTATCGGTGCTTTTGATCAGAAGGAGCTGCGCATGGACTTCATTTATTAGTAAAAGTAAGACCATAATAACGGTTTTTTTTGTTTAATTTGCTTTCCATGATGATATCCTTACATCACACTCAAATTTATATGCGCAGGCCTAAATTAACCGCATGCCTTTGGTAAGCGCCGGAGTGAGAAGAGGTTTTAAATTAATTATTCAAGGAAATACGGTATACTGGACAGTACCAATTTTGATACGTTGTGTGTTTTCAAATGTGTTAGTAAATGTTAAATAGAAATAAGTATAAATAGTAAAATCCAAAGGTTTAGACACACCTTCTTATTCAATGTGTTCTCTTTATTTTCATGACTATTTACATTGTAGATTGTCACTTAAGGCATCAAAACTATGAATGAACACATGTGGAGTTATGTACTTAAAAGAAGGTACTTGGATCACTTACTTTTCTTGCTTTTTTTTTGCAGGACCAAAGCTATATAAGGAGCCCAGCTTCAAGTCCAACAAGTTCATCATCCACAACGCCATCACACGCTGCTGTCTGGCCGGCAAAGTCAACGAGCCGCAGAAAAACAAGATCGTGGAGGTGAGCCCGACGGAAGTAAAGTGAATAATATTTATATAGCGCTTTTCTCTAGTGACTCAAAGCGCTTTTACATAGTGAAACCCAATATCTAAGTTACATTTAAACCAGTGTGGGTGGAACTGAGAGCAGGTGGGTAAAGTGTCTTGCCCAAGGACACAAAGGCAGTGACTAGGATGGCGGAAGCGGGGATCGAACTTGGAACCCTCAAGTTGCTGGCACGGCCACTCTAGCTATACAAGCTTAGAGATGTCCGATAGTATCGGACTGCCGATATTATCGGCCGATAAAAGGTTTAAAATGTACTATCGGAAATTATCGGTCTGTTTCAAAAATGTAAATTTATGACATTTTGAAACGCCGCGGACGTAGGGAGAAGTACCGAGCAGTTGCGTCTCCCACACACGACTGCAGCGTGAGAATTTTACTTGCGACTCTTGATGACCTCATCAAACCGCCGCCAGCGGAGCATAACAACGACAAGAGTGTGTTGTTGCCGGTGCTGTAGTCGTGGCTAACAAGCCAGCTCGCTCTGTGACTGACTAGCGACACCATGTCTACGGTTTTGGATTATTTTAAAGTGTCTCTGACGGATAAAAAAAAAACTGGCAATTTGCAATGACTGCAAAAAGTTGGTTGTGTGAGGAGGAACCAAGAAGTCTTCCTTTTAATACGAGCAATTTGATCTCCCAGCTCTTCGAGAATCATATGGAAATACACGATGGATGAAAAGCAAACAGCGAAAATAAGTAGTACCACCCGTCTCAACGCAGCATTTCAGAAGCTCTGGCTGACTGCCAGGCCACTTCAAGCACTCACCACCAGCTTGCAGAACATTTTTTGTTACCTATACAAATACGTTAGAGCAGGGCAGATTTAGCCCAGTTTATAATTGCCTGTTATACAGTATGCCAGGCAGTCTTGCACTAAAGGAGGACTATGTTATTGTTGACTTTATGACACACAAGGGTCGGGAACCTTTTTGGCCGAGAGAGCCATGAAAGCCAAAAATTATTTTAGAATTTTACTTGCGACTCTTGATGACCTCATCAAACCGCCGCCAGCGGAGCATAACCACGACAAGAGTGTGTTGTTGCCGGTGCTGTAGCCGTGGCTAACAAGCCAGCTCGCTCGGTGACTGACTAACGACACCATGTCTACGGTTTTGGATTATTTTAAAGTGTCTCTGACGGATAAAAAAAACTGGCAATTTGCAATGACTGCAAAAAGTTGGTTGTGTGAGGAGGAACCAAGAAGTCTTCCTTTTAATACGAGCAATTTGATCTCCCACCTCTGTGAGAATCATATGGAAATACACGATGGATGAAAAGCAAACAGCGAAAAAAAGTAGTACCACCCGTCTCAACGCAGCATTTCAGAAGCTCTGGCTGACTGCGAGGCCACTTCAAGCACTCACCACCAGCTTGCAGAACATTTTTTGTTACCTATACAAATACGTTAGAGCAGGGCAGATTTAGCCCGGTTTATAATTTCCTGTTATACAGTATGCCAGGCAGTCTTGCACTAAAGGAGGACTATGTTATTGTTGACTTTATGACACACAGGGGTCGGGAACCTTTTTGGCCGAGAGAGCCATGAAAGCCAAAAATTATTTTAGAATTTTACTTGCGACTCTTGATGACCTCATCAAACCGCCGCCAGCGGACCATAACGACAACAAGAGTGTGTTGTTGCCGGTGCTGTAGCCGTGGCTAACAAGCCAGCTCGCTCGGTGACTAACTAACGAAACCATGTTTACGGTTTTGGATTATTTTAAAGTGTCTCTGACGGATAAAAAAAGAAACTGGCAATTTGCAATGACTGCAAAAAGTTGGTTATGTGAGGAGGAACCAAGAAGTCTTCCTTTTGATCTCCCACCTCTTCGAGAATCATATGGAAATACACGATGGATGAAAAGCAAACAGCGAAAAAAAGTAGTACCAACACAGTTGGAAAAACAAAACTACAACAAAATCCACCCCTCCCAAAATTTCAGAAGCTCTGGCTGACTGCGAGGCCACTTCAAGCACTCACCACCAGCTTGCAGAACATTTTTTGTTACCTATACAAATACGTTAGAGCAGGGCAGATTGAGCCCGGTTTATAATTTCCTGTTATACAGTATGCCAGGCAGTCTTGCACTAAAGCAGGGGTAGGGAACCTATGGCTCGCGAGCCAGTTGTGGCTCTTTTGATGACTGCATCCGGCTCTCGGATAACTCTGAGCTGACATTGCTTAACACGATAAATAATGAATAATTCCACTTGTAATCACAGTGTTAAAAATAACGTTCAAAATATAAAACATTCTCATGCATAATAAACACAACATTATTAATATTGCTACTACGGATAATTTGATCAAAAATTCCCTAAAACAGCCCACTACCTATAATGTAGGTTTTTTAAACATAAGATCATTGTCTCCCAAAACGTTGTTAGTTAATGATATTATCAGAGACAACAATCTTAACGTCATCGGTCTCAGCGAAACCTGGCTTAAACCAAACGACTTTTTTGCGCTAAATGAGGCATGTCCTCCTAACTTTACACATGCGCATATTGCCCGTCCGCTTAAAAGGGGTGGGGGGGTCGCACTAATATACAACGAAAACTTTAACCTTAGTCCTAACATAAATAATAAATATAAATCGTTTGAGGTGCTTACTATGAGGTCTGTCACACCGCTGCCTCTACACCTGGCTGTTATCTACCGCCCCCCAGGGCCCTGTTCGGACTTCATCAATGAATTCTCAGAGTTCGTTGCTGATCTAGTGACACACGCCGATAATATAATCATAATGGGGGACTTTAATATCCACATGAATACCCCATCGGACCCACCGTGCGTAGCGCTCCAGAGTATAATTGATAGCTGTGGTCTCACACAAATAATAAATGAACCCACGCATCGCAACGGTAATACGATAGACCTAGTGCTTGTCAAGGGGATCACCGCTTCCAAAGTTACGATACTCCCGTATACTAAAGTATTGTCCGATCATTACCTTATAAAATTCGAGGTTCAGACGCATGTTCGTCAAACTAATAATAATAATAACTGCTATAGCAGCCGCAACATTAATACGGCCACAACGACAACTCTTGCTGACCTACTGCCCTCGGTAATGGCACCATTCCCAAAGTATGTGGGCTCTATTGATAACCTCACTAACAATTTTAACGACGCCCTGCGCGAAACCATTGATAACATAGCACCGCTAAAGTTAAAAAAGGCTCCAAAAAAGCGCACCCCGTGGTTTACAGAAGAAACTAGAGCTCAGAAATTATTATGCAGAAAGCTGGAACGCAAATGGCGCACGACTAAACTTGAGGTGCACCATCAAGCATTTAGTGATGGTTTAATAACTTATAAACGCATGCTTACCTTAGCTAAAGCTAATTATTACTCAAATCTCATCCACCGTAATAAAAACGATCCTAAATTTTTGTTTAGTACGGTAGCATCGCTAACCCAACAAGGGACTCCTTCCAGTAGCTCCACCCACTCAGCTGATGACTTTATGCAATTCTTTAGTAAGAAAATTGAAGTCATTAGAAAGGAGATTAAAGACAATGCGTCCCAGCTACAACGGGGTTCTATTAACACTGACACGATTGTATATACGGCGGATACTGCCCTCCAAAATAGTTTCTCTCGTTTTGAGGAAATAACATTAGAGGAATTGTTACAACGTGTAAATGGAATAAAACAAACAACATGTTTACTTGACCCTCTTCCTGGGAAACTGATCAAGGAGCTCTTTGTATTATTAGGTCCATCAGTGCTAAATATTATAAACTTATCACTTTCCTCGGGCACTGTTCCCCTAGCATTCAAAAAAGCGGTTATTCATCCTCTTCTTAAAAGACCTAACCTCGATCCTGACCTCATGGTAAACTACCGACCGGTGTCTCACCTTCCCTCCATTTCAAAAATCCTCGAAAAAATTGTTGCGGAGCAGTTAAATGAACACTTAGCGTCTAACAATCTATGTGAAACCTTTCAATCCGGTTTCAGGGCAAATCACTCGACGGAGACAGCCCTCGCAAAAATGACTAATGATCTATTGCTAACGATGGATTCTGATGCGTCATCTATGTTGCTGCTCCTCGATCTTAGCGCTGCTTTCGATACCGTCGATCATAATATTTTATTAGAACGTATCAAAACACGAATCGGTATGTCAGACTTAGCCCTGTCTTGGTTTAACTCTTATCTTACTGATAGGATGCAGTGTGTCTCCCATAACAATGTGACCTCGGACTACGTTAAGGTAACGTGTGGAGTTCCCCAGGGTTCGGTCCTTGGCCCTGCACTCTTCAGCATCTACATGCTGCCGCTAGGTGACATCATACGCAAATACGGTGTTAGCTTTCACTGTTATGCTGATGACACCCAACTCTACATGCCCCTAAAGCTGACCAACACGCCGGATTGTAGTCAGCTGGAGGCGTGTCTTAATGAAATTAAACAATGGATGTCCGCTAACTTTTTGCAACTCAACGCCAAAAAAACGGAAATGCTGATTATCGGTCCTGCTAGACACCGAACTCTATTTAATAATACAACTCTAACATTTGACAACCAAACAATTAAACAAGGCGACACGGTAAAGAATCTGGGTATTATCTTCGACCCAACTCTCTCCTTTGAGGCACACATTAAAAGCGTTACTAAAACGGCCTTCTTTCATCTCCGTAATATCGCTAAAATTCGCTCCATTCTGTCCACTAAAGACGCTGAGATCATTATCCATGCGTTTGTTACGTCTCGCCTCGACTACTGTAACGTATTATTTTCGGGTCTCCCCATGTCTAGCATTAAAAGATTACAGTTGGTACAAAATGCGGCTGCTAGACTTTTGACAAGAACAAGAAAGTTTGATCACATTACGCCTGTACTGTATATACCTTTATATACATATATACATACATATATACCTATACTGTATATACCTTTATATACATATATACATACATATATACCTATACTGTATATACCTTTATATACATATATACATACATATATACCTGTACTGGCTCACCTGCACTGGCTTCCTGTGCACTTAAGATGTGACTTTAAGGTTTTACTACTTACGTATAAAATACTACACGGTCTAGCTCCATCCTATCTTGCCGATTGTATTGTACCATATGTCCCGGCAAGAAATCTGCGTTCAAAGGACTCCGGCTTATTAGTGATTCCCAAAGCCCAAAAAAAGTCTGCGGGCTATAGAGCGTTTTCCGTTCGGGCTCCAGTACTCTGGAATGCCCTCCCGGTAACAGTTCGAGATGCCACCTCAGTAGAAGCATTTAAGTCTCACCTTAAAACTCATTTGTATGCTGTAGCCTTTAAATAGACTCCCTTTTTAGACCAGTTGATCTGCTGTTTTTTTTCTTTTTCTTCTATGTCCCACTCTCCCTTGTGGAGGGGGTCCGGTCCGATCCGGTGGCCATGTACTGCTTGCCTGTGTATCGGCTGGGGACATCTCTGCGCTGCTGATCCGCCTCCGCTTGGGATGGTTTCCTGGTGGCTCCGCTGTGAACGGGACTCTCTCTGCTGAGTTGGACCCGCTTTGGACTGGACTCTTGCGACTGTGTTGGATCCATTGTGGATTGAACTTTCACAGTATCATGTTAGACCCGCTCGACATCCATTGCTTTCCTCCTCTCTAAGGTTCTCATAGTCATCATTGTCACCGACGTCCCACTGGGTGTGAGTTTTCCTTGCCCTTATGTGGGCCTACCGAGGATGTCGTGGTGGTTTGTGCAGCCCTTTGAGACACTAGTGATTTAGGGCTATATAAGTAAACATTGATTGATTGATTGATTGATTTTAAGCCATCCATCCGTTTCTACCGCACCTGTTCAAGAAGTTGCGTTAATGGTAAGAAGTTATTTATTTATTATTGGTTAGTGTGGGGCTTGCCCTCCTGGGGGTTCTTCAGACCACCAAGCACCGACATGAGAGTTTTAGGGTTACAATATTTATTTATTTTTTTTTCCAATAAGACCCTCAGTTGCTTTCCAGCAATTGTATTTTTCTCTTTCGTTTTCGCTCGCGCTCTGGCTCCAGCCCCAGCCCCAACCCCGTCTCTCCTCCTGGCTGCTGCTTATAACAGAATGACAGGTGATTAGATAACAAGGCCCAGGTGGGCCGTCTACGCACCTGTCGCTGATTTAGAGGCCGGTCCTGGCACACCCCAGTTCACTGCAGGCCCACAGGCCACACCCCCCTCCACAGTTAGCTTCAGAATAACAATGTTATTATAAAGAATAAGAGACCTATTATACTCTAGAAATGTTGGTCTTACTTAAAAATGCACGTGTTTAGTTGTGTTCAGTGTTAAAAAAAATATTATATGGCTCTTACGGAAATACTTTTTAAAATATTTGGCTTTTTGGCTCTCTCAGCCAAAAAGGTTCCCGACCCCTGCACTAAAGGATGAATATGTTATTGTTGACTTTATGATTTTAGTATACTCTGGACTGAAGCCGCGTGCCTTCATTGTTTTTGTAGCTGTTGTTTCGAGGCACGTTTGAAAAAAATTACAAAATAATGCACTTTGTGGAAGTCAAAGTATAGTATTTCCCATAGTTGTAGTGGGTCTTAGGGAGAGCATGTCCCAAAGTCCAAGCGGCATGTTAAAAAAAAATGCACTTTGTGACTTCAATAATAAATATGGCAGTGCCATGTTTCGCTTTTTTTTTTCCATAACTTGAGTTGATTTATTTTGGAAAACCTTGTTACATTTTTTAATGCATCCAGCGTGGCATCACAACAAAATAAGGCATAATAATGTGATCATTCCAACACTGTGTATATTCCATCCATCCATTTTTCTACCGCTTATTCCCTTTTGCGGTGGCGGGGTGCGCTGGCGCCTATCTCAGCTACAATCGGGCGGAAAGCGGGGTGCACCCTGGACAAGTCGCCACCTCATCGCAGGGCCAACACAGATAGACAACATTCACACACTAGGGACCATTTAGTGTTGCCAATCAACCTATCCCCAGGTGCATGTCTTTGGAGGTGGGAGGGGCCTATCCCCAGGTACGTGTCTTTGGAGGTGGGAGGGGCCTATCCCCAGGTGCATGTCTTTGGAGGTGGGAGGGGCCTATCCCCAGGTGCATGTCTTTGGAAGTGGGAGGGGCATATCCCCAGGTACGTGTCTTTGGAGGTGGGAGGGGCCTATCCCCAGGTGCATGTCTTTGGAGGTGGGAGGGGCCTATCCCCAAATGCATGTCTTTGGAGGTGGGAGGGGCCTATCCCAGGTGCATGTCTTTGGAGGTGGGAGGGGCCTATCCCCAGGTGCATGTCTTTGGAGGTGGGAGGGGCCTATCCCCAGATGCATGTCTTTGGAGGTGGGAGGGGCCTATCCCCAGGTGCATGTCTTTGGAGGTGGGAGGGGCCTATCCCCAAATGCATGTCTTTGGAGGTGGGAAGGGCCTATCCCCAGGTGCATGTCTTTGGAGGTGGGAGGGGCCTATCCCCAGGTGCATGTCTTTGGAGGTGGGAGGGGCCTATCCCCAGGTGCATGTCTTTGGAGGTGGGAGGGGCCTATCCCCAGATGCATGTCTTTGGAGGTGGGAGGGGCCTATCCCCAGGTTCATGTCTTTGGAGGTGGGAAGGGCCTATCCCCAGGTGCATGTCTTTGGAGGTGGGAGGGGCCTATCCCCAAATGCATGTCTTTGGAGGTGGGAGGGGCCTATCCCCAGGTGCATGTCTTTGGAGGTGGGAGGGGCCTATCCCCAAATGCATGTCTTTGGAGGTGGGAGGGGCCTATCCCCAAATGCATGTCTTTGGAGGTGGGAGGGGCCTATCCCCAGGTGCATGTCTTTGGAGGTGGGAGGGGCCTATCCCCAGGTGCATGTCTTTGGAGGTGGGAGGGGCCTATCCCCAAATGCATGTCTTTGGAGGTGGGAAGGGCCTATCCCCAGGTGCATGTCTTTGGAGGTGGGAGGGGCCTATCCCCGGGTGCATGTCTTTGGAGGTGGGAGGGGCCTATCCCCAGGTGCATGTCTTTGGAGGTGGGAGGGGCCTATCCCCAAGTGCATGTCTTTGGAGGTGGGAGGGGCCTATCCCCAAATGCATGTCTTTGGAGGTGGGAGGGGCCTATCCCCAGGTGCATGTCTTTGGAGGTGGGAGGGGCCTATCCCCAAATGCATGTCTTTGGAGGTGGGAGGGGCCTATCCCCAAATGCATGTCTTTGGAGGTGGGAGGGGCCTATCCCCAGGTGCATGTCTTTGGAGGTGGGAAGGGCCTATCCCCAGGTGCATGTCTTTGGAGGTGGGAGGGGCCTATCCCCAGGTGCATGTCTTTGGAAGTGGGAGGGGCCTATCCCCAGGTGCATGTCTTTGGAGGTGGGAGGGGCCTATCCCCAGGTGCATGTCTTTGGAGGTGGGAGGGGCCTATCCCCAAATGCATGTCTTTGGAGGTGGGAAGGGCCTATCCCCAGGTGCATGTCTTTGGAGGTGGGAGGGGCCTATCCCCAGGTGCGTGTCTTTGGAGGTGGGAGGGGCCTATCCCCAGGTGCATGTCTTTGGAGGTGGGAGGGGCCTATCCCCAGGTGCATGTCTTTGGAGGTGGGAGGGGCCTATCCCCAGGTGCGTGTCTTCGGAGGTGGGAGGGGCCTTTCCCCAGGTGCGTGTCTTTGGAGGTGGGAGGGGCCTATCCCCAGGTGCATGTCTTTGGAGGTGGGAGGGGCCTATCCCCAGGTGCATGTCTTTGGAGGTGGGAGGGGCCTATCCCCAGGTGCGTGTCTTTGGAGGTGGGAGGGGCCTATCCCCAGGTGCATGTCTTCGGAAGTGGGAGGAAGCCGGAGTACCCGGAGGGAACCCACGCAGTCACGGGGAGAACATGCAAACTCCACACAGAAAGATCCCGAGCCTGGATTTGAACCCAGGACTGCAGGACCTTTGTATTGTGAGGCAGACGCACTAACCCCTCTGCCACCGTGATGCCCCTCCATCCATTTTTCTACCGCTTATTCCCTTTTGGGGTGGCGGGGTGCGCTGGCGCCTATGTCAGCTACAATCGGGCGGAAAGCGGGGTACACCCTGGACAAGTCGCCACCTCATCGCAGACTGTGTATATTGTTATCGGTATTTAAGAGTTGGACAAAATGGGAATAATGGCAAAAAAGCCATAATCGGACATCAAAGTCCACCCTGACAAGATGTCATTCTCAACCCGTCTCTCAGGAAATGGAGAAGAGCGCCGCCAACCACTTCCTCATCCTCTTCCGGGACTCCAGCTGCCAGTTCCGGGCGGTCTACACCATGAACCCGGAGACGGAGGAGCTGTCTCGCCTGACCGGCATCGGCCCGCGCCTCATCACGCTGGACATGGTGGAGTCCATCTACAAGTACAGCTCCGACCGCAAGCAGTTCACCGCCATCCCGTCCAAGACCATGTCCATGAGCGTGGACGCCATCACCATCCCCAACTACTTCTGGCAGAAACGCCCGGGAACCCCCAAGAAGCTCGGCACCCCAAAATAAACCAGTCAGGATTTTTTCTTCCTTTTTTGACCAATAGGGGGCGTTTCTACTTGCTTTTTCCCCTCCTTCTTCTATTAGTAGCAACTGGAGTGGTGGACTCTGAAGTAAGTACAATCACGTGCCAAGAAAATGGACGAACGACTCAAAATCAAAGCTCCTTCATGCCTTGCCTTACTTGCCCTACTTGCCGGGGTCCAACACGGGACCACCTCACTGCCTTGCTTCATGACTTCCTACCTTTTTCGCTGCCTTTCCTTTTTTTCCATCCTAGGGCTTACTTCTACTATGACTGGAAATGACCGCTCTCGTACCGTCGGGGCCATTCATCCCGTGCGGGGTTGCTATGGAAACGCTGCGTGCGCGCGAGTCCCCTGCTGCAAGACATCTGGATGTTTTTCGCTGGATAAATCAACTCCCTTAAAAGACAACGAATGACTTTTCCTTATGACACATGAAGGACGACGTATACGTAATGCTGATTTGACACCTAATGAATGATAAGTTCTTTAAAAAAATGTACGCTCGAAATAAGCTCGATCGCGTTTCGGTCGAGGGATTGAAACCCTTTTTTTGGGTCAGGTTTGTAAACTTGGAAGGGTTATCACTCAAGTCTCCATGATGAGAATGTAAACGGCCAAACTTTGTACTGCTGTAGTTGCCGGGTGTTGTTGATATCTTCTTCCTTTGTGCGATCACTGGCTGCCTCCAGCAAATGAATGACGTTTAAAAATAGAAAAAAAAATTGGACGAAAGCAACTTAATTTGTGCACATGGGACTACGGATGCGTGTATTTATTTAACAATAGAATGTGGTTTATGCAATAGCTTCATTTTGATTCTGTGCAATCTTTCCCGCCCCTCAAAATCCTTGCCGCCCGGGGGGTGTATTTATTTAGTTTGCTTTAGATTTGATGTTCATTTTTGGGGTTCTTCTAATGTCGGTTACGGTAGTTTTTTTTCCCCCTCATAACGTTTTTTGTCATCAAATCTGTGCCAGTACTTGTATGTTTTTTTTTTTTTTTAATTCATCGGCTTTCTTTGCATCAGGACCAGAATAAAAATCGTTTTTAGATCGTTTTTTTTTATGTTCCTGTTTCATTTTTATTTACTTATTTTTCTTTTCTTTTTTTTACAAACCCCGTTTCCATATGAGTTGGGAAATTGTGTTAGATGTAAATATAAACAGAATACAATGATTTGCAAATCATTTTCAAGCCATATTCAGTTGAATCCACTACAAAGACAACATATTTGATGTTCAAACCCATAAACTTTATTTATTTTTTTGCAAATAATAGTTATCTTAGAATTTCATGGCTGCAACATGTGCCAAAGTAGTTGGGAAAGGGCATGTTCACCACTGTCTTACATCACCTTTTCTTTTAACAACACTCAACTGAGGAGACACATTTTTTAAGCTTTTCAGGTGGAATTCTTCCTCATTCCTGCTTGATGTACAGCTTAAGTTGTTCAACAGTCTGGAGTCTCTGTCGTATTTTAGGCTTCAAAATGTTCAACGGGAGACAGATCTGGACTACAGGCAGGCCAGGACTCTTTTACTATGAAGCCATCCTGTTGTAACACGTGGTTTTTCATTGTCTTGCTGAAATAAGCAGGGGCGTCCATGATAACGTTGCTTGAATGCCAATATATGTTGCTCCAAAACTTGCATGTACCTTTCAGCATTAATGGTGCCTTCGCAGATGTGTAAGTTACCCATGCCTTGGGCACTAATACACCCCCATACCATCACAGATGCTGCCTTTTGAACTTTGCGCCTATAACAATCCGGATGGTTATTTTCCTCTTTGTTCCCGAGGACACAATTGTCCATAGTTTCCAAAAACAATATGGAATATGGACTCGTCGGACCACAGAACACTTTTCCACTTTGCATCAGTCCATCTTAGGTGATATCGGGCCCAGAGAAGCCGGCGGCGTTTTTGGATGTTGTTGATAAATGGCCTTTGCTTTGCATAGTAGAGTTTTAACTTGCACTTACGGATGTAGCGACAAAGTTTATTTAGTGACAGTGGTTTTCTGAAGTCTTCCTGAGTCCATGTGGTGATATCCTTTCGAGATTGATGTCGGTTTTTGATATAGTGCCGTCTGAGGGATCGAAGGTCACGGTCTTTCAATGTGTTAAAAATGTGTTATTTATTTATAAGTTCTACTTACGGTGTAACAACAAAATATTCAGGTCTTCGGTACACTAATGTGTATATTGTTGGCCATTGGTTCTTTGTTTATTTTTACTTAGATATTGGGTTTCACTTTGCATCGATAACAGTCTGGATGGTTCGCTTCCCCTTTTGGTCCGGATGACACGATGTCGAATATTTCCAAAAACAATTTGAAATGTGGACTCGTCAGACCACAGAACACTTTTCCACTTTGCATCAGTCCATCTTAGATGATCTCGGGCCCAGAGAAGCCGGCGGCGTTTCTGGATGTTGTTGATAAATGGCTTTCGCTTTGCATAGTAGAGCTTTAACTTGCACTTACGAACTGTATTTAGTGACGGTGGTTTTCTGAGGTGTTCTGAGCCCATGTGGTGATATCCTTTAGAGATTGATGTCGGTTTTTGATACAGTGCCGTCTGAATGATCTAAGGTCACGGTCATTCGATGTTGGTTTGCGGCCATGCCGCTTACGTGGAGTGATTTCTCCAGATTCTCTGAACCTTTTGATGATATTATGGAGCGTAGATGTTGAAATCCCTAAATTTCTCGCAGTTGCACTTTGAGAAAGGTTGTTCTTAAACTGTTTGACTATTTGCTCACGCAGTTGTGGACAAAGGGGTGTACCTCGCCCCATCCTTTCTTGTGAAAGACTGAGCATTTTTTTCAGGAAGCTGTTTTTATACCCAATCATGGCACCCACCTGTTCCCAATTAGCCTGCACACCTGTGGGATGTTGCAAATAAGTGTTTGATGAGCATTCCCCAACTTCTTTGTCACGTGTTGCTGGCATCCAATTCTAAAGTTAATGATTATTTGCAAAAAAAAGAAATGTTTGTCAGTTTGAACATCAAATATGTTGTCTTTGTAGCATATTCAACTGAATATGGGTTGAAAATAATTTCCAAATCATTGTATTCTGTTTATATTTACATCGAACACAATTTCCCCACTCATACGGAAACAGGGTTTTTACATGACAGAAGCAGCGTTTTCAGTGCATTGTGTTGATTAGCAGTTCATCTTCTGCTGTTCTCAGCTGTGTTTGGTGTGCAGCATCTCAGTCAGCAGAGAGTTGCAAGGTAAATCGCCCAGCAGGTGGCGCTGGTACAGGTATTCCTCCACCTGCAGGCTGATGCTGCGCACCTCCGGCAGCCGCAGCAGCAGCTGGCCGAATTTGTCCGAATGTCCCGGGTGTGTCCGCTGGGTGTGTTCCATCAGAGCCCTGTTCACTTGCTCCTGGATGTGCTCCACCTGCCGCAGGCTCTGCACGGACTTCACGTCTGTAGAAGGAGGACACACGCAAATGTCAACTGTCGCAAAACGCTTGGTTAACGAATAAAAAAATGGCGAATAATTTTTTTTTCTCCTTTTTTTTTTTTTACACAGACTGTAGAAGTAAGCGATTAGAATAGAAATAAATAAAAATATAAACTGCCTGCGCTTGTTGCCTTAAGTAAAATACATAGACGCTGTATGACGTCAGCGACTTCCGGTCGGCCTTATTTAATTTTAATGTTTAGTTTTTATATTTTTTTTCAATATTTAATATCACGACCCATACCGTTATTTGATTAAACCAACAAATAAGTTTACGTCAAAAATAATTTAACCAAAAAATGTTCTAATGTCGACAAGCTACTTCCTGGTTTGTGACGTAGTTTTGACCGGAACCTTATCGTATTTTTTTTAATTCACGTGTTTGTATTCGGTTTTTTTTAGTCGCAAAAATAACTCTATTATGAGTCACATTTTAAAGCTATGAATTAATTTAATTTTCCACTTATTGATTGTCCAATGTTTAGATTTTAGACCAAAGGTGTCCAAAGTGTGGTTCGGGGGCCATTTGCGGCCCGCAGGTCATTTTTTAACGGCCCCACGGCACATTTTAAAAATACTGTGGAAAAAAATTTAAAGGATAAAAAGTGTTACAAAAGAGCAAACAGGTGAAATGTGACAAGAAAACGTTGCAATGTTTAATAACACAAAGCTGCCATGCAGGCTGTTTCTTTCTTTAAAAAAAAAAAAGGGAATCAAAACCAATTATGAATTATTGACCAATTCAAGGCTCCAATTTCGTCACATTTGAGATATTTCTGGGGGAAATTGTCGCATATTTTGTGTTTGCCATATAAAAAACAAAGCTGTTTTTCTTTTTTTCAAAGAAGGGCCTGAAACGAACAAACAAAAAACATAAACTACAAAAAAAAACTTATAATCGACGAGTAGATCTGAAGTTGATCTCGAGATTATTTTGTTAAAAGTAAACAGTAAAAAAATATATATATTTATTTTTTAACACTTTAATGAGTAGCACCCCTTTGTGTTTTGTTTTTAAGTGTCATTGCGCAAAAAATAACAGTGAATTAAAATCAATGTTGTTATGACTTGTTGACCTTTTTACGGCTCCAATTATGATATAATCTCAAACATTCTGCTTAAAAATTATATTGGGTGTAAATATTGCATATTTTGTTTGTTTTTTCCATAAAAAAACATGGTTTTCTTTGACAAAAAGAGCATACAACTTAAATCTTTAAAATCCTATTGACAGATAGACTTAATGTTGATCTATAGATTTAAAACTTGAATAATAAAAATAAAAATACCGAATAATGACACATTTTTAACAATTTATTTTTACCAAAAATAAATTGGGGTCCCCGGGGATCAAGCCTGAGTGGAACCTTAAATGTATATTTTTTATTCATATATTTTATTGTTTTTTAAAATAAATGGCCCCCGATTGCTCTGATTTTTCAATGTGTGGCCCTCAGTGGAAAAAGTTTGGACACCCCTGCTTTAGACAGAGTTCAGTTAGTATGTTTAGACTCGAAATCTTAGCAAGCAGCTTCCGGGTGTGTGACGTCACATAAAACTTGTCCGTGTTTTTTTGATTGACGTACAGTATTTGTTATATTTTAATTAAGTAGAAAAAACATATAAAAAATAATTACATTCGACACAACTAAATGAAAAAAACGTAGGTTGTGTTTTTGGGTCAGCAGGTTACTCCCTTATTCCCATATTTATTTTTTAGTATTCAATACCCCAACCCATATTTTATCTGATTAAATCAACAAATAAGTTTACGTCAAAAACAATTTAACCAGAAAATGTTTGTTCGAACGTCGACAAGCTACGTCCATGTTTGTGACGTAATTTATGACCGAGACCTTGTATTTTTTTTTAAGTTTTTTTTTAATCTAAAAAAATAAGTGAAATTTTAAAATCATGAATTAATTAAATTGTTCAGAAGTTAATTCTCTAAAGCTTGGACACTTCCTGGTGCGTGACGTCACATAAGACAAGGCCTTGTATTTTTGATTCACGTACAGTATTTGTTTTATTCTAATTATTACATTATGACTCAAATAGAAAAATGCATTAAAAAAAATATATGAGACGAAACAAAATAAAAAAAAACGTCAATTGTGTTTTTTTGTTGTTGTCTGGGTGAGCAGGTTAGGGTTACTCCCTTTCTCACAAATGTATTTATTTTTTAATATTCAATACCAAGACACATACCGTTATCTGATTAAATTAACAAATAATTTTACTTTGAAAACAATTTAACCAGAAAATATGTTTGTTCGAACGTCGGCAAGCCACTTCCTGGTTTGTGACGTAGTTTATGACCGGAACCTTATATTTTTTTAATTCACGTATTTGTATTCGGTTTTTAATCGCAAAAATAACTCCATGACTCAAATTTTAAAATTATGAATTAATTGTTCAAAAGTTTATTGTTTATTTTATTTTTATTTATTTTTTATTTTTTTTATTTTTTTTAAGGTTATTGTCTAACGTTAAGACGCTTCTTGGTGCGTGACGTCACATACGACAAAGCCGTGTTGTTTTTATTCACGTACAGTATTTGTTTTATTTTAATTATTACAGTGTAATTCAAATAAAAAATTAAAATGCATAAAAAAATAATTACATTTGACACAACCAAATAAAAAAAAATGCAGGTTGTGTTTTTTGTGATTTTGGGTCACTGATAATGACAAAGGAAAACAAAAAGATAATTAATCTTCCCACATTATTAAAATACATTTTAAAAACGATTACCATCAAAGAAAAATAATATTGTTTAATATGATGCTTTAATTTCCTTTTTTTGTTGCTAGTGTTGTTCCAAAAATATTTCTTAACATTTGAAAAAAGACAACAAAAATACGTGTATGTTCTGATTTTGAAAATCTACAATAGACATCTTTAATTTTTTTTCTTCATATTTTTAAATTATGAATTAATTTAATTGTTCAAAAGGTTATTGTCTAAGACGCTTCTTGGTGCGTGACGTCACATACGACAAAGCCGTTTTGTTTTTATTCACGTACAGTATTTGTTTTATTTTATTACAGTATAATTCAAATAAAAAATAAAAATGCATAAAAAAATAATTACATTTGACACAACCAAATAAAAAAAAACGCAGGTTGTGTTTTTTGTGATTTTGGGGTCAGCGAGTTACTTTTGGCACTGATAATGACAAAGGAAAACAAAAAGATAATTACACTTCCCACATTATTAAAATACATTATAAAAACGATTACCATCAAAGAAAAATAATATTGTTTAATATGATGCTTTAATTTCCTTTTTTTGTTGCTATTGTTGTTCCAAAAATATTTCTTAACATTTGAAAAAAGACAACGAAAATACGTGTATGTTCTGATTTTGAAAACCTACAATAGACATCTTTAATTTTTTTTCTTCATATTTTTAAATTATGAATTAATTTAATTGTTCAAAAGGTTATTGTCTAAGACGCTTCTTGGTGCGTGACGTCACATAGCACAAAGCCGTTTTGTTTTTATTCACGTACAGTATTTGTTTTATTTTATTACAGTATAATTCAAATAAAAAATAAAGATGCATGAAAAAATAATTACATTTGACACAACCAAATAAAAAAACGCAGGTTGTGTTTTTTGTGATTTTGGGTCAGCAAGTTACTTTTGGGACTGATAATGACAAAGGAAAACAAAAAGATCATTAAACTTCCCAAATTATTAAAATACATTATAAACACGATTACCATCAAAGAAAAATAATAATGTTTAATATGATGCTTTAATTTACTTTTTTTTTTTCTAGTGTTGTTCCAAAAATATTTCTTAACATTTGAAAAATACAAAGAAAATGTCGAAAATCTACAATAGACATCTTTAATTTTTTTCTTCATATTTTTAAACTATATGTTCGATGTTTGAAAAAAGAAAAATAGTTTACTTCCGGGCAGAAATAAACTGAAACTGAACAGTGAAAATGGAAAGTAAATAGCAATGGAGTTTTTAAACAAGGAGAGATTGTAATTTCATTATAAAATTAAACTGAAGGGGGCAGTATTGCAACACAGATAGATGCCAGCTGTCGTCAAACTGAAAAAAAGAATAAGAAAACGACTTCCGGTGTTGTGAGTGACGTCAGACGCTACAAAAAAAACGGCGGGAAGGCGGCGACTCTCGACGATAATGTCTGGTATGGAAAGTCTAATTTAAACGTCAAAATTAGAAATAAACGACTTCATTTATTATTTCCGTACAAACACTTTAGCGTGGGTTACACAATACGTCGAGCTTCTTTGGGCGTGACGTCACAGAAAGTCTCACCAGGGTTAAACAGCACCAAGTACTTCAAGCAGACAAATTCATGTCTGTCAAAATGGAGGACCTTCAGTTTGGTGACCAGGTCTTGAGTTCTAGTCACCAAACTACTCAGCGTTGCTCCAGCCTGGGAGATGATGGTGGACAACTCGATCTGCTCCAGAGATTGAGACACATGAGGTTGGTGACATTTGGTTAAGGTGGGTCACATTCGGACTTTAGTTACCTGTTGTCCCGTGACAAGATAAATGCATTCTTCTTTCCCGTAGGTCACCTGTCTGCACAGGTGGTCCAGCACCAGCAGCTCACTCCAGCAACTCTGCAGCAGAACCATCTGGTCCTCCACCTAGGTACAGAGGTGGGTAGAGTAGCCAGAAATTATACTCGAATAAGAGTACTGTTACTTTAGAGATGTATTACTCAAGTAAAAGTAAGGAGTAATCACCCAAATATTTACTTGAGTAAAAGTAAAAAGTATGTTGTCAATCAATCAATCAATGTTTACTTATATAGCCCTAAATCACTAGTGTCTCAAAGGGCTGCACAAACCACTACGACATCCTCGGTAGGCCCACATAAGGGCAAGGAAAACTCACACCCAGTGGGACGTCGGTGACAATGATGACTATGAGAACATGATACTGTGATACTGATGATACTGATGACTATGAGAACATATGAGAACATGATACTGTGAAAGATCAATCCATAATGGATCCAACACAGTCGCGAGAGTCCAGTCCATAATGGATCCAACACAGTCGCGAGAGTCCAGTCCAAAGCGGATCCAACACAGCTGCGAGAGTCCCGTTCACAGCGGAGCCAGTAGGAAACCATCCCAAGCGGAGGCTGATCAGCAGCGCAGAGATGTCCCCAGCCGATACAAAGGCGAGCAGTACATGGCCACCGGATCGGACCGGACTCCCTCCACAAAGGAGAGTGGGACATAGAAGAAAAAGAAGAGAAACGGCAGATCAACTGGTCTAAAAAGGGAGTCTATTTAAAGGCTAGAGTATACAAATGAGTTTTAAGGTGAGACTTAAATGCTTCTACTGAGGTGGCATCTCGAACTGTTATCGGGAGGGCATTCCAGAGTACTGGAGCCCGAAATGAAAAAGCTCTACAGCCCGCAGACTTTTTTTGGGCTTTGGGGATCACTAATAAGCCGGAGTCCTTTGAACGCAGATTTCTTGCCGGGACATATGGTACAATACAATCGGCAAGATAGGATGGAGCTAGACCGTGTAGTATTTTATACGTAAGTAGTAAAACCTTAAAGTCACATCTTAAGTGCACAGGCAGCCAGTGCAGGTGAGCCAGTACAGGTATATATGTATGTATATATGTATATAAAGGTATATACAGTACAGGCGTAATGTGATCAAACTTTCTTGTTCTTGTCAAAAGTCTAGCAGCCGCATTTTGTACCAACTGTAATCTTTTAATGCTAGACATGGGGAGACCCGAAAATAATACGTTACAGTAGTCGAGGCGAGACGTAACAAACGCATGGATAATGATCTCAGCGTCTTTAGTGGACAGAATGGAGCGAATTTTAGCGATATTGCGGAGATGAAAGAAGGCCGTTTTAGTAACGCTTTTAATGTGTGCCTCAAAGTAGAGAGTTGGGTCGAAGATAATACCCAGATTATTTACCGTGTCGCCTTGTTTAATTGTTTGGTTGTCAAATCTTAGAGTTGTATTATTAAATAGAGTTCGGTGTCTAGCAGGACCGATAATCAGCATTTCCGTTTTTTTGGCGTTGAGTTGCAAAAAGTTAGCGGACATCCATTGTTTAATTTCATTAAGACACGCCTCCAGCTGACTACAATCCGGCATGTTGGTCAGCTTTAGGGGCATGTAGAGTTGGGTGTCATCAGCATAACAGTGAAAGCTAACACCGTATTTGCGTATGATGTCACCTAGCGGCAGTAGTGTGAAAAAACTACTCAAGTACTGAGTAATTGATGAGTAACCTGTTTGTTTAATGATGACGGCAACAAGTAATGCACAAAAACAAAAATAGCAATGAACAAATTCAGAGCCAGGAATATCTCTTAAGCAACTAAAACAATAATATATATTTGGTTTTTACACTGCATTGGAAAACATTTTGAAAATGAATTTTACCTTTGCAACTTCATTATACTATTGGCTAGGTTTTATATTCATAAATGTAAGTTTCTCAATACTGTGCCTTTTAAAAAAGATTTAAAACTTTACATTAAAACACTCTAACAAGCAAAAAGCTGTGAAAACGATGATGCTGTGTTCCAAATTTAAGTTATTTACTGAGATTGACTGAGCCTAAGTGAAGGGAATTATATTTATATAGCGCTTTTCTCTAGTGACTCAAAGCGCTTTACATAGTGAAACCCAATATCTAAGTTACATTTTTAAACCAGTGTGGGTGGCACTGGGAGCAGGTGGGTAAAGTGTCTTGCCCAAGGACACAACGGCAGTGACTAGGATGGCGGAAGTGGGAATCGAACCTGCAACCCTCAAGTTGCTGACACGAGCTATACCGCCATAGGGAACCTATGGCTCGCGAGCCAGATGTAGCTCTTTGGATGACCGCATCTGGCTCTCGGATACATCTGAACTGACGCTGCTTATTACGATAAGTATTGAATAATTCCACTTGTAATGAAAAATAACGTTCAAAATATAAAACATTCTCATGCATTTTTATGTTCAAGAAGTTGCGTTAATGGTAAGAAGTAAGTTATTTATTATTGGTTAGTGTGGGGCTTGCCCTCCTGGGGATTCTTCAGACCACCAGGCACCGACATGAGAGCCTGTTTCAGGGTTACAATCTTGTTTTATTTTTCAGTAAGTCTCTCAGTTGCTTTCCAGCATTAGTCTTTTTCTATTTCGTTCTCGCTCTGGCTCCAGCCCCGACCCCGTCTCTCCTCCTAGCTGCTGCTTATAAACAGAGCGACGGGTGATTAGATAACAAGGCCCAGCTGGGCCATCTACGCACCTGTCGCTGATTTCGAGGCCGGTCCTGGCAACACCCTGCTTTGCTGCAGGCCCGCAGGCCACGCCCCCTCCACATTTAGCATCAGAATAACAATGTTTTTAGAAAGAATAAGAGACCAGAAATGTTGGTCTTACTTAAAAATGCACGCGTTTAGTTGTGTTCAGTGTTAAAAAAAATATTATATGGCTCTTACGGAAATACATTTTCAAATATTTGGCTTCTTGGCTCTCTCAGCCAAAAAGGTTCCCAACCCCTGGCCTAGGGCTTTGGACTTTATTTTATATATATATTTTTTTTGCATTCTATTTTATTTACTTTGAATTTGCAACCCCCTGGTGCTGTTTTGTATGGTTTTTATACTGTTTTGTACTGTTTTTGTACTTACGTTGATTATTATTTTCAACTGTTTGCAAATGTTGAAATGTATAAATTAAGGTTTACGAAAAAAAAAAAAGTGTGCAGTTAATCATGTGACCGCCTGGCTCCGTTTGATTGGTGAAACGGAGTCAAACGTCACCAGTGACTGCATTTGATTGGTGAAACGCAGTCATGTGATAGATCCTACTTTGAAGGTTTGTCTGACAAAGCGTGCATTAACAGATCGATAAAAATCAGTAGCAAGCTGAATGTAGATAAATGGAGCGGAGTAAAAGTCGTGTTTCTTCTCTATAAATATACTCAAGTAAAAGTATGTTGCATTAAAACTACTCTGAGAAGTACAATTTATCCCAAAAAGTTACTCAAGTAGATGTAACGCAGTAAATGTAGCGCGTTACTATCCACCTCTGCGAAGGTAACATGACATATCTCTTTTACAGTCCTCCACGTCACTGTTTTTCAACTTTTTTTTTAAGCCATTTTTTGCCTTGAAAAAACCCGGAGGCACACCACCAGAAAAAAATCATTAAAAACGAAACTCAAGTTGACAGTAAAAAGTCCTTGTCGCAATTGTTGTATATGACTTTAAACCAGGCCTGGGAAATTATTTTGTCTCTTTTAGAGAAAAAAAAATGTGTCTGATTTTCAGGAACACTAATACAAAACAAGAGTGGATGGTGAGATGGACAGGCGGATCGGCGCGGCGTCTTCAGTAATGCGGACGCTGTATCGATATGTTGTGGTGAAGAAGACTTAGACTTCCTTTTTATTGTCATTCAAATTTGAACTTTACAGTACAAATAAGAACGAAATGTCGTTGCATTAGCTCTTGGTAGTGCAGGATAAAAAAAACAATAAGGTGCAGATATAAATAAATAGATTACTGTACAGATAAATATATATTTCACTTCTGCATATGCATCCAGGTTTATGGATGTATGTTATATTGTCTTTATATTCCAGCGAGTTAATCCATTTTGGGGGGAATTGAGGGGATTATTATGATGCGTTCAAGAGTCTTACGGCCTGAGGGAAGAGGCTGTTACAGAACCTGGAGGTTCCGCTTCGGAGGCTGCGGAACCTCTTCCTAGAGTCCAGCAGTGAAAAGAGTCCTTGGTGAGGGTGGGAAGAGTCTTTGTAGATTTTCTGAGCCCTGTTCAGGCAGCGGCTTTTTGTGATCTCCTGAGTAGGACCCGCCGAGCCGGAATTGATTGATTGATTGAAACTTTTATTAGTAGATTGCACAGTTCAGTACATATTCCGTACAATTGACCACTAAATGGTAACACCCGAATAATTTTTTCTACTTGTTTAAGTCGGAGTCCTAGTAAATCAATTCATGGAAGGCAAAGCTCTCAATTTACCGGTTCCCATCCTCACATATGGTTCACGAGCTTTGGGTTATGACCCAAAGGACACGATCACGGGTACAAGTGGCCGAAATGAGTTTGTAGCTCTCCCTTAGAGATATGGTGAGAAGCTATATCATCCGGCAGGAGCTCAAAGTAAAGCCAAACGGGGTATTGTTTGGATGGAAAGTTTTGTCACTTCTATCATTGATTTGTTCAATATTCCCTCCGACCTTCGTAGTTACAAGCACACAGTGCAGTTTGTATTAAAGTGGTGGTGGAAAGAAAACATAGGAGTCTTGTTCACGAGTGAGGGAAGAGTGGATCGTAAGATCGACAGGTGGATCGAGAAAAATTGAGCTGTTTGGCCACAATACCCAGCAATATGTTTGGAGGAGAAAAGATGAGGCCATGGTGTGGTAGTATTATGCTTTTGGCCTGTTTTGCTTCCATTGGAACTGGTGCTTTACAGAGAGTAAATGGGACAAAGAAATAGGAAGAGTACCTCGAAATTCTTCAGGACAACCTAAACTCATCAGCCCGGAGGTTGGGTCTTGGGCGCAGTCGGGTGTTGACCCCAAAAACACTTTAAAAGTGGTAAAGGAATGGCTAAATCAGGCTACAATTAAGGTTTTAGAATGCCCTTCCCAAAGACCTGACTTAAACCTGTAGACAATGCTGAAGAAACAAGTCCATGTCAGAAAACAAACACATTTCGATGAACTGCACCAATTTTGTCAAGATGAGTGGTCAAATATTCAACCAGGAGCTTGTGGATGGCAACCAAAAGCGCCTTATTGCAGTGAAACTTGCCAAGTGACATGTAAGCAAATATTACACGACCCACATTTTCAATAAAAGAACCAAACTTCATCACAAAAAAATGAGTTGTATAACTTATTGAACTCACGATGGCGTGGAACACCCCAGAGACTACTACAGTGTATATGTTTCTATTATTTTTTTATTCATAGCTGTATGTAGAAGTGACTGGTTGCAGCAGCTCTGCTCCTTTAATGTCTTTAATGTTCTTTGATGTTTCCCTCTTACACACATCTAATAGGGATGTGTGCTATGGCTATGAGTTGTTTTTGTTCCTTGGCCTAAGTCTAGACCCCCTCTCCAGGGGCCCAGGTTTAGACCGTTATTTTGCACCCCTCCCCACACACCTTTTCTTTTTTGTAAGGGACGCTGCAAGTTGGCAGACCCGTCAACAATCCTGTTCTGTCTCCCTGTAATGTTTGTGTGTGCTGAAAATTTGAATTTCCCCTCGGGGATCAATAAAGTATCTCTGATCGGATCTGATTATTGGAAACTCAAGACATTATGTCAACTTTTGATCGCGACTGTAACCCCCCCCAATCGAATGTCGAGTAGACATTAGTGAAGTGTTATTCACCTTGAGCTCCTTGAAGAGTGCACTGTTCCTGGCCCACTCCACCAGGCTGAACAATGTCTGGTCGGCCATCTTGCACATGATGCTGAACGTGTTCAGGCAGTCGTGCTTGCCTCGGTTCGCCTGCTCCCGCTGCAAACTGGCCACCACTTTGGCACACAGCTGACTCTCGTCCCCCTCTCCTTCCAAGAGTTGACTGAGAAAGCCGGACGCCTGGAAGGCGGTGGAGGTGGGCCTGGCCGGGTCCGGAGGCGGCATGAGGGGGACGCCGGCCCAAGACGTCGACGGGGCGCTTCTTAACGTGGAGTTATTGGAGGGTCTGTGCGGCGGGTAGTGGGAAGTAGCCGGGCTGTAAATGGTAGGTCTTTCCTCCTGGAGGTACGTCCCTGCGTAGGGAAGCGACAGAGGCGGGACCACCCTGTCCAAACCCATAGTACAGTCTAAAGGGGAATGTGCACCAGACACCCCCGTTCCATGATACATCATGTGAGGCTGGTGGTAAGCACCTGGGGACAGTGGAGTGCTCGCGTGGGTGAACATGAGTGGACAGTCACTCGCTACATCAGGCAATAACCTCTGCGTCGCTTCCATTTTGATCGTATAGGGGGCAGCATTCGTTGGAGCTTGCACTTTATGTCCTTTCATCTGCCTGTAGAGCGGTCCAAATTTGTTCCGGCCGCCTCTCATCCGGTCCGCTCTCACCGCTGTTTCAAGAAAACACACAAGTGGACGTTTTTTGTTTTTTTTTACTGGACTCGCGTTACTGGAAATCTTACTTCTTTTGAAGAGCTGATCTTATCAGCGCGCTGTAAAGTCATCTTATGTAAACTGGGTCACCACAGGCCGTGGTGTTGTTTTTATGATTGCTCAGATACAGCCGCAGAGCGTGCATGTCAGTGGAGGAAAAGTCGGAGCAAAGTGCATGATGGCTCCATCTCTCCTACCTTCTCTCTTCATGCCCACCACCAGACACTTCTGGAAACGACAGGAAGGACAGCGCTTCCTCTGAGAGACGTCCACGGGGCAATTCTGGCCATCGGCGCAGGTGTAGTGTTTCTTGTTCTGTACCGAGCGCTTAAAGAAGCCCTGCAAGGACAGAAAAGGTCAATGGCGCTACAATGGTGGACGTTTAGTGACTTAATGGCGCCTCGTCGGCGTGGTGGTCTTTACCTTGCAGCTCTCGCAGGTGAGCACGCCGTAGTGGTACCCCGAAACTTTGTCCCCACAAACCGGACAGCCCTCATTGGACTGGGGCCTTGTGTCTTGTGGCTCCCCGCTGTGCTCTTGGGCTGAGGAAGGCAAAGGCTTTATGAACCAATATATTTTGTATGTTGTGATCACTTTAACACGGACCTGGGCAAATTAAGGCCCGGGGGCCACATGTGGCCCGTTAAACTTTTCAATCCGGCCCGCCGGACGTTCCCAAATCAATTATTTAGATCTTTAAGATGTAAACTGGAGCTGCCGTTATGTGCAGTGATGTTTTCTAATGACCGTGAGTCTTGAACTATACTAAGTATTTCAATGGTTGGAATAGTCTGTGCATCGGTTGGGGACTTCTCTGCGCTGTTGACCTGTCCCTGTTTGGGATGGTCTCCTGCTGGCCCCACTATGGACTGGACTCTCACTATTATGTTAGATCCACTATGGACTGGACTCTCTCACTATTATGTTTGATCCACTATGGACTGGACTCTCACTATTATGTTAGATCCACTATGGACTGGACTCTCACACTATTTTGTTAGATCCACTATGGACTGGACTCTCACTATTATGTTTGATCCACTATGGACTGGACTCTCGCTACTATGTTAGATCCACTATGGACTGGACTCTCACTATTATGTTAGATCCACTATGCACTGCACTCTCACTATTATGTTTGATCCACTATGGACTGGACTCTCGCTATTATGTTAGATCCACTATGGACTGGACTCTCTCTATTATGTTAAATCCACTATGGACTGGACTCTCACTATTATGTTAGATCCACTATGGACCGGACTCTGACTATTATGTAAGATCCACTATGGACTGGACTCTGACTATTATGTTAGATCCACTATGGACTGGATTCTCACACTATTATGTTAGATCCAGTATGGACTGTATTCTCACACTATTATGTTAGATCCACTATGGACTGGACTCTTACAATATTATGTTTGATCCACTATGGACTGTATTCTCACACTATTATGTTAGATCCACTATGGACCGGACTCTCACTCTTATGTAAGATCCACTATGGACTGGACTGTGACTATTATGTTAGATCCACTATAGACCGGACTCTCACTATTATGTAAGATCCACTATGGACTGGACTGTGACTATTATGTTAGATCCACTATAGACCGGACTCTCACTATTATGTTAGATCCACTATGGACCGGACTCTGACTGTTATCTAAGATCCACTATGGACCGGACTCTATTATGTTAGATCCACTATAGACTGGACTCACACTATTATGTTAGATCCACTATGGACTGGACTCTTACAATATTATGCTAGATCCACTCGACGTCCAATGCACCAGTTGCCCTAGGGTGTGTGTGTGGGGGGGGGATTCCTGTGGTCCTTTCCAAGGTTCCTCATTGTTTTTCCTTGCCCTGATGTGGGATCTGAACCGAGGATGTCGTTGTGGCTTTTGCAGCTCTTTGAGACACTCGTGATTTAGGGCTATATAAGTTAACATTGACTGATTGATTGATTGAATGTGCGCTTTTGCCTGGTATACTAATTACTCTGGTAATTAGTTAATATGGTCATCTAATTAGTTAATATGGTCATCTAAATAGTTACTATGGTCATCTAAGTCACAGCAGCTCAGGCGAGGCACCAAGCAGTGTGGCTGGGGAGCGTTTCCACTGAGTGTTTACAGAGCGGTCAGCTTGAAATGCGGGTGTCAGGTACTAGGGTTGCAAAATTCCGGGAATATTCGAAGTTGGAAACTTTACATGGGAATTAACGGGAATATATGGTTTGGGGGGGAGACCCTGCCCCAAGTGGAGGAGTTGAAGTGCCTCGGAATCTTGTTCAAGAGTGAGGGAAGAGTGGATCGCGACATCGACAGGCGGATCGGTGCGGCGTCTTCAGTAATGCAGATGCTCTATCGATCCGTTGTGGTGAAGAAGAAGCTGAGCCGGAAGGCAAAGCTCTCAATTCCATCCTCACCTATGGTCATGAGCTTTGGGTTATGACCGATAGGACAAGATTACGGGTACACGCGGCCGAAATGAGCTTCCTCCGCCGTGTGGCGGGGCTCTCCCTTAAAGACAGGGTGAGAAGCTCTGTCATCCGGGGGGAGCTCAAAGTAAAGCCGCTGCTCCTCCACATGGAGAAGAGCCAGATGAGGTGGTTCGGGCATCTGGTCAGGATGCCACCCGAACGCCTCCCTAGGGCATGTCAGACCGGTCAGAGGCCACTGGTAAGAAGCAGGACATGTTGGGAAGACTATGTATATTACCGGCTGGCCTGGGAAAGCCTCGGGGTCCCCGGGAGGAGCTTGGCGAGGTGGCTGGGGAGTGGGAAGTCTGGGCTTCCCTGCTTAGGCTGCTGCCCCCGCGACCTGACCTCGAGTAAGCGGAAGAAGATGGGTGGATGGATATGGGAATTACTGGGAATAAACATTGAATGCAACACGCTAGATCTTGCAGCATGATTTTTAGCTAAAACAACCTGATTTAATGCAAATTCAGTTGAATTTAACCCTGCACTGTGCATTCCTCCATCACATGTGTAGTGCATTCTTCCATCACATACCCAGATCATTCCCAGCATGCTACACACTACAGAAAGTCTATTGAGGCCACACTAGTATTTGAGCCCAAAGTTTTCATCCAGTCAGGTAAGTTTTGGTGATATTACTCAGGTAAATATATTTGATCTATGGTATTAAAAGTTTAATATAGGTGTAATTGCTTGTTACTGGAGACTACTTCCTGTACTTGTTAAATGATTTTGTGGGCCAATATCTCTAGCTAGCTAGGTTTGTGTACCACCGCAGTCTCATAATGAACCAAAAATATTTCTCTGTTAGCTGTGATGCTAATTTTCTCAATGTTAAATCCCATTCATTTATGCTAATAACATTAGCGATCCGAATTTACCTTTTTTTTTTTGTGATCGGTAAATTTCAACTGGCAAATACTGAATCAAAAGGTGTAGTTTCCTCTGCCTTCTGTTCTGCCAGCCATTCTGTTGTCATAGAACAATGTAGGTCATAGTTTGATTTAGCATGCTGACTGAGTGTTCATTTGTTCATCTAGCCTATTTCTATTCATTTGTCCATCTGTAAAATATTTTTAAAGACTTCTCCAATTGTTTAGCTCACTATTTTGTATCTGTGTGTAGTATTGCATTAGTGTTTTACAAGCTTCTTGTCTTATTTAACAGAATAAGATGGACGGTGTCTAACTTCCAATAATCCTGAATTGAATTTTTGATAATTGGCCCTCTCTCTGGGGCAAACCTGGCTTGCTGATTAGAGACGGCCTTCACCCTAACCAGGAAGGTGCTATCATCCTGTCTAGAAACATAGATTTGGTAATAAATTGCGAAATGGAGGTTCCAAGCTATGCTGATAACATGTACAGTATTCTAATGGGATTTACCTTTTTTTTTTACCCTTACAATTTAGAGTCCTGTGCTAAGGTCTAAAGACCTTTTCCACTTGACATAGTTAAACAGTAAATAGTAGGACAAACGGATGACGCAAAAGATACAAAACATGCACTCAGTCAACCCCTCCGCCTCCGAAATAACAGCACGATGCCCCATAGTTTTTTTTTCCCCTTCTTTTTTTTTTTGGGGCCCTCGAGGTGTTTAGCGTTACAGATGTTGCTGTGAGTGACTGCAAGTGGCCACCGGTAAATAAAAGTAGGCAACTGTGTGAAAAGGACATACATTTAAATCAGGGGTAGGCAACCTTTACCACTCAAACAGCCATTTTGACCCTTTTCGCAAAATAAAGAAAACAATGGGAGCCACAAAACTTTTGAAATTTATAATGAAATAACACTACATACATAGTTTTTTTGTTTTTTTTTTGTGCTATGTATAAACCACGGGTCTCAGACACGCGGCCCGCAATTAAATATGACAATTTAATGTTAGTGCCACCCGCGATTTTTATATGAATGCCCCTTAATAGCATCACACTTGCCAACCCTCCCGGAAGACTCACAAAGTACAGAGTAACTATTCTCTCGAACGTATGCTGAGTAGCGCCCAAACAACAATAAGAAGGGCGTGCTATGATGGCACTGCCTTTAGTGCCCTCTACAACTTGTACGACAAGCTTTCCAGCCAAGTCACATGTTGTATGTGGCTTCTGCAGACACACGTAAGTGTGTTCAACAGCCATACAGGTCACACTGAGGGTGCCCGTTTAAACAACTTTAACACTGTTACAAATATGCGCCATACTGTGAACCCACACCAAACAAGAATGACAAACACATTTCGGGAAAACACCCGCACTGTAACACACCATAAACACAACAGAACAAATACCCAGAATCCCATGCAACCCTAACTCTTCCGGGCTACATTATACACCCCCGCTGCGTTGGTTGAGGTGGGCGGGTTTGGTGGTAGCGGGGGGTGTACAGGATTCTGGGTATTTGTTCTGTTTGTTGTGTTACAGTGCGGATTTTTTCCCGAAATGTGTTTGTCATTCTTGTTTGGTGTGGGCTCACAGTGTGGCGCATATTAGTAAGAGTGTTAAAGTTGTTTATATCACAATCCTCAGTGTAACCTGTATGGCTGTTGACCAAGTATGCCTTGCAGTCACTTAAGTATGATAAAAGACGCTCCATACAACAAGTGACCTGCCGGCACGCAAACGGTGTTGTGTAAAGGCGGGCATGATGACATGTTATAGTGGACGTTGTGGATATTGCCATCACGGCCCGCCCTCAATGTTGCTGTCCGGGTGAAAATTCGAAGTATATGCTTACCCCAGGCAATTATTGGGAAAGGCACTGACATTAGATACCATCCGGAAATGGGGGGGTCGTTAAGCATGCAGCTGAGCCACACCGGAGTGATCAGAGAGCCGCGGGTTGCCGACCCCCGATTTAAATGAATGACAATAATACTATTGTTCCTTGTGTATGGTGGTTAATTGGTTCCAGACATGACTGGGATTAATGAATATAAATCTAATATTTTCACAGTTGGAGCATGAACACACGTTTATGACCCACCAAGTACATTTTTCAACATTATTATTATTTCAACACACTTTTTGTCACCGTCACACTATTTTTAATCCAGTATAAAATCCTTTCTGTGGTTGAGCCAATCAGTGGTCACAATATTGGAGAGCTCTGATCGGTTTGGTCTCATCTACAGTCGTGGTCAAAACTTGACATAAAAAACATAATGTATTTTTTTGTAATGGAGTGATTGGAGCACATACTTGTTGGTCACAAAAAACATTCATAAAGTTTGGTTCTTTTATGAATTTATTATGGCTCTACTGAAAATATTGGGTCCAAAGTATACATACAGCAATGTTATTATTTGCTTACATGTCCCTTGGCAAGTTTCACCGCAAAAAAGGCGCTTTTGGTAGCCATCCACAAGTTTCTGCTTGAGTTTTTGACCACTCCTCCTGACAAAATCGGTGCAGTTCAGCTAAATGTGTTGGTTTTCTGACATGGACTTGTTTCTTCAGCATTGTCCACAAGTTTAAAGGCCTACTGAAACCTACTGCTAACGACCACGCAGTCTGATAGTTTATATATTAATGATGAAATATTAAAATTGCAACACATGCCAATACGGCCGCTTTAGTTTACTGAATTACAATTTTAAATTTCCCGTTGTTGAAAATGTCACGGAATGATGATGCGTGTTTGTGACGTCTCGGGTTGTAGTGGACAAATTAGCCCAGCACCACATACGGCTATAAGTAGTCTCTTTTCATCGCATAATTACACAGTAATTTGGAGATCTGTGTTGCTGAATTTTTTGCAATTTGTTCAATTAATAATGGAGACTATAAAGAAGAATGCTGTTGGTGGAAAGCGGTGGATTACAGCTGCCTTTAGCACCGAAACACAGGTTTCTTTGTTGTGAAGCTTTAACACAGAGCGGTCAAGCGAACATGTTTCTCTATGTCAACCAGCAAGTTTTTGGATGGGAAAATTGTGATATTAAGTCGGCTCTTACCAAAGACTTCGTATGGGACCTCCTTCTGCAGCTCAAAAAGGCAGCTGTGATCCTGGCTCCTCCATTGGCTTCTCTGAGAGACACTGGCGTTGACCACATCCATCCGACTTTCAGGTATGACTTTACAATCTCACTAAAACACTATTAAAACAAGCAGATAAGGGATCTTCCAAAATTATCCTAGTAAATGTGTCTAATTACATCTGAAACGCCGCCGTCGCCTTTTTTTTTTTTCTAGTACTTCACTCTAAACCTCCTCATCCACGAATCTTTAATACTCGCTCAAATTCATGGGGAAATTGTCGCTTTCTCGGTCCGAATAGCTCTAGCTACTGCTGGCTATGATTGTAAACAATGTTCAGATGTGAGGAGCCCTACAACCTGTGACGTCACGCACACATTGTTTGCTACTTCCGGTAAAGGCAAGGCTTATTTATTGGTGACCAAAAGTTGCGAACTTTATCGCCGATGTTCTCTACTAAATCCGTTCAGTAAAAATATGGCAATATCGCGAAATGATCAAGTATGACACATAGAATGGACCTGCTATCCCCGTTTAAGTAAGAAAACCTCATTTCAGTAGGCCTTTAAGTCAGGACTCTGGGAAGGCCATTTGAAAACCTTTATCCGAGCCATTCCTTTACCACTTTTGACGTGTGTTTGGGGTCATTGTCCTGTTGGAACACCCAACTGCGCCCAAGACCCAACTTTTGGGCTGATGATTTTAGGTTGGCCTGAAGAATTTGGAGGTAATCCTCTTTTTTCATTGTCTCACTTACTCTCTGTAAAGCACCAGTTCCATTGGCAGTAAAACAGGCTTAAAGCATAATGCCACCACCACCACCATGCTTGGCGGTAGGTTTGGTATTCCTGTGATTAAAGGCCTCACCTTTTCTCCTCCAAACATATTGCTAAGTATTGTGGCCAAAGCTCAATTTTAGTTTCATCTGACATCACGTGGACAAAGATAAGACCTTCTGGAGGAGAGTTCTGTGGTCAGATGAAACAAGGGACATGTAAGCAAATATTAACATTGATGTATGTATACTTAAGACCTAGCAGATATGCTCACATTTTCAGTAGACCTGTAGCCACACCACCAGCAGAAATAATTAAAAAACAAAACTTAGATGACGGTAAAAAGTCGTTGTCACAATTGTTGGATATGACTTTAAAGCATAACCAAGAAAGCATCAATATAGCTCTTGTCTCAAAGTAGGTGTACTGTCACCACCTGTCACATCACACCCTGACTTATTTGGACTTTTTTGCTGTTTTCCTGTGTGTAGTGTTTTAGTTCTTGTTGTTGGAGCCAAATGTCGTTATTTGTTTATATTATTTTTATTCTATTTTCTCTAATTAATTGCTGGCCTCAGTTCATGTTTATTTTCCTTTTCTGCAAATTGCTCCGCCCACTTCCTGTTAAAAACCAGGAAGTGTTGACAGGGATGGCAAAGTTTCTATGGTGTGGTTACCATGGTAGTCTCCTTAAATTGGGTTCTTGTGTGAGCACGGGCAGGGCGATTGGAGGACAAAACAGTTTTTCACCATGCCGTGTTGTGTCATGTTGTGCCGTGACAATGCTGTATCAATATGCCAGCCAAGGTCTGCATACTTTATGTTATATAACCTACATTTGATTTACTTTTGATAGCTTGGAATAAACTGATTGTAATATCCAAACACATTTCTACAGTACTGGACATTCTATCATTTGCACGCGTCAAACTGGTCAACACAGTCACCCTCAGTATCAGTCCAGAAGTAAGGGCTGTACACTTGTCTTGCGCTCCTATTTTAGTGACCTTTTCTCCTTTGGTTTTCCCATAGCAGTTTCACGTCTTCCTTCTACTTTGTTTTAGCAATCAATAATTTTTCAGTTGTTTTTATCCTTCTTTGTGGGGACATTGTTATGTTCGGATGTACATTGTGGACGCCGTCTTTGCTTCACAGTAAGTCTTTGCTGTCGTCCAGCATTCTGTGTTTGTTGACTTTATAGCCAGTTCAGTTTTAGTTTCGTTCCGCATAGCCTTCCCTAAGCTTCAGTGCCTTTTCTTAGGGGCACTCACCTTTGTTTATTTTAGTTTAAGCATTACACACCTTTTTTACCTGCACCCTGCCTCCCGCTGTTTCCCGCATCTACAAAGCAATTACCTACCGGCTTCCACCTATGATATGGAAGAGTATTACACGGTTACTCTGCCGAGCTGTAGACAGCACCGACACTCAACAACAACACATCATTTGCAGACTATAATTACTGGTTTGCAATAAATATTTTTAACCCACATGGGTGAAATTGGATCATCTCCTCCTAAATGATTGGTTAAAAAGCCCTCACAGGGCGCCAAGTGGTCTAAAAACCCGGTTGGCTCCGCTCTCTCAATACACTAAACAATGGGTTCGAAACTGCGGCAAAGAAAGACTGCCTTAGTGTGATTTACTACTCAACTGCAGAGAGAACAGTACACTATAATCATGGTGGTTACACTCCCTCATCATTCAGTTCATGCTTCATGATTTACATTTTAAATTCTGGCCCTCTGTGGACTACATCAGGAATGTGCAAAATCAAAACAATGCTTCTGTCACTTCATCAGCTACACCAGTGTTTTTAACCACAGTATTGATTGATTGGATGCTTGAAATTTTAATTGGTAGATTGCACAGTACATATTCCGTACAATTGACCACTAAATGGCAACACCCGAATAAGTTTTTCAACTTGTCTAAGTCCACGTTAATCAATTCATGGAAAATGTTTATTATTGTGGTTGCAGTTGGCAATTGTGTCAAAGTAGAACGTTTATATTTAGTTTGATGCACTCTTCAGTTAGGGTTAGGGTACCAGGGTTAGGTCTAGGGTACCAGCCAAGTACCCCCTTGTCAGGTAGAGTTGGTGACAAACCCCATAATAATCCAGCACTGACGGGAGGAGAAAGCAGGTCTAAATAGTGGCTGGCTGATTGACACCAGGTGCCAATCAGCCACAGCTGAGGGGACACAGCACTCAAAGAAACAAGCAGGAAATAAAGACAAAATAAAAGCGCTGACAGAAAACAAAGACAATTGTAGAGGAAAAACTAAAGCCAAACTGTCAGGGACAAGCCTGACACCCCTTAACAGGCGCGAAGCATTTTTGGTTACAATTAATACATACATACATCCATTTTCTACCTATTATTCCCTTTTTGGGGTTGCGGGGGGCGCTGGCGCCTATCTCAGGTACAATTGGGCGTAAGGCGGGGTACACCCTGGACAAGTCGCCACCTCATCGCAGGGACTAATACATACAATTGATGCAATATTTCAAATATACAATTTTATTCAATCTAGGGTTGCCACCTTTTACCAAAATAAAATACTGGACTCCAAGCTGTGTTGGGGGGGCTCCACTGTGCTGGGCAGTACACTTGAATATAACAAGCTACATATTTAATTGAAGATAATTACCATCATATTACAGAGAAAAATGTTCAATTGTTAGTATGAGCATGAAACTTTATATAACAGGCTACATATGTTTTTCAACTTGAATGTAAAAATACACATAAATATTAAAAAAATAAGATTTTGTCAGACAGTTTGACAATGTTTTAGTTTTTTCCTCTGCATTTGTCTGTTTCCTCTATGTGTAGTGTTTCCTGTTAGCATTCTTATTTTGTTGGTTTCCTGTCTAGCTCCCTGAGCGCTGTTTGCCCTCAGCTGCGGCTGATTTGCACCTGGCCACACCTGGTGTCAATCAGCCCACTCCTATTTATACCTGCTTTTGTCCTCCAGTCAGTGCTGGATTATTGTCGTTGTATTGTATTGTCGTTCCTGTCGTGTCATGTCATTGCAGCGTTGCGGTAAGCTATATTTCGGTAGCAGTTTGTAGCTTGCTGTCTTTTGTTCCCTGCTTTCAGTTTGCTTTCATACTACAATCAACTGCTTTGTTTCCTGCTCGCGACCTGCTAGCCTCCACGCTAGGCTCGTTATCTTCTAGCTCCCATGCTAGCTCTTTTAGTTTGTTATCCGCCTCGTGCACGCTTTTTACTGTACCCCTTTTGTTTGTTCTTGTTTTAGTATTTTAACTAAATCATGTTTACTTTCTCAGGGCTTCACGGTGGCAGAGGGGTTAGTGCGTCTGCCTCACAATACGAAGTTCCTGCAGTCCTGGGTTCAAATCCAGGCTTGGGATCTTTCTGTGTGGAGTTTGCATGTTCTCCCCGTGAATGCGTGGGTTCCCTCCGGGTACTCCGGCTTCCTCCCACTTCCAAAGACATGCACCTGGGGATAGGTTGATTGGCAACACTAAAAATTGGCCCTAGTGTGTGAATGTGAGAGTGAATGTTGTCTGTCTATCTGTGTTGGCCCTGCGATGAGGTGGCGACTTGTCCAGGGTGTACCCCGCCTTCCGCCCGATTGTAGCTGAGATAGGCGCCAGCGCCCCCCGCGACCCCAAAAGGGAATAAGCGGTAGAAAATGGATGGATGGATGTTTACTTTCTCGATGCCTGCATCTTCTCTGCATCTTGGGGTTCATCGACTTTGACGGATTTATCTTAAAATTGCATATAAAATTGTTAGATCGTGAGGATGTACATACACTTTTATATAAGAAGCTACATATTTAATGAAAGATAATTACTGTAATTTTACATGAATTTGAAAGTGATTTAAGAAAACACAAAATGCTATGTATAATTTGGTCTTTTTTTGTTAAAAAAAAAAGAAATAGTTTGTCATTACTGGCATATTACTTAAAATAACAGGCAGATTATTTACAGATAATGTCTGCAATTCTACAGTTTTATACACTATTTAAAAAAAAAAAGGAAAAATTACAGTACCAATTTTGAGTAATTTACCATAAAAATTTGATTATTTTTTTTACCGTGCACTGCAAACCATAATAATTGGTAATGTGGTTTGGATTGATTAATTGAGCCTTTTATTAGTAGATTGCACAGTACAGTACATATTCCACAATTGATGTATAAATGGTAACGTTAATCAATTCATGGTAAAGTGGTGGAGCTCCATAGATGGTGCAGGTGTGTCAATCAATCAATCAAAGTTTATTTATATAGCCCTAAATCACAAGTGTCTCAATGGGCTGCACAAGCCACAACGACATCCTTGGCTCAGAGCCCACATCAGGGCAAGGAAAAACTCAACCCAATGGGCTCCAATGAGAAACCTTGGAGTTGACCGCAGGCGTACCTCATGAAATGATGCCGCGACCCTCCCACGGAGCACCCCCGGCTTCTACTCACACGTCGCCGCTCTTTCTAAAGCAAACATGTCCCCAAGGTAGTCGTCGACCTGCCGCTGCTCCTGGGAATGATCAGGGATGTCCATTGTAACCCAAGTCCCCGGTCAGTCCATCAGGATCCGCTGCGCGGGACGCACAGTGCGGGAGAGCAGACACGCAGCCCCGAGTGCTGACAAAGTGGACTGACAACGTTTGAACTCCACACCTGGACTTCGATCTGTCGTCCCCCCGTCATAAAACCTCTCCTGACTGGCACTCCTCGCCCGTGTGAGAGCGGCGTGCAGACGGTCAGATAGCCACCTGCTGGATTGTCACTGTAGTGAAGTCATTTAGCCATCCTCAAGCCGGAGGCCTGATAAGATAACACTCCACTAAATTGTGCACCACCGAAGATTGCGGCCATTCATGTATCATATCTTTATTTCTTCCTTTTGTATTGTCTTGTTTATGGAGTCACCAAGGAAGTGCGCTGCTCCGTTATGAAACAAATCTCAGTCCAGGACGGATGGGCTGACTTGTGTATGTTACACACGGCCTTGTTTTATACCAATTTGACAGACATGGAGTGTTGTCCTGATACTATATTTTGATTTAGATTATTTTATATATAAAGGGGACCACAAAAAATGGTGTTACTGGCTTTATTTTAACAAAAAATCTTAGGGTACATTAAACATATGTTTATTATTGCAAGTTTGTCCTTAAATAAAGTAGTCAACATACTCGACCAGTGATCCCCAACATTTTGTCGCTGCGGACCAGTCAATGCTTGATAATTTGTCCTGCGGCCCAGGAAAAATTAATTTTGATTAATTATTAATTTTAAAACATTTTTAAATATTTTTATAATTTTTTAAATTATTTTTTTGTCATGAAAATGGGAGGTTTTTTGGGTTGGTGCACTAATTGTAAGTGTATCTTGTGTTTTTTATGTTTATTTAATAAAATTAAAAAAAAAGAGAAATTCTTCTGCAGCCCGGTACCATTTTATTAATTATTAATTTGTCTTTTTTTTTTATTATTATTTTTTTTTCATTTGTCATGAAAAAATGAGTTTTTTTGGGTTGGTGCACTAATTGTAAGTGTATCTTGTGTTTTTTATGTTGATTTAATAAAAAAAAATAAAAAATAATTCTGCGGCCCGGTACCATTTTATTAATTATTAATTTGTCTTTTTTTTTTTTTTTATTTATTTATTTATTTGTCATGAAAAAGGGAGGTTTTATTTTGGGTTGGTGCACTAATTGTAAGTGTATCTTGTGTTTTTTATGTTGATTTAATAAAATTTAAAAAAAAATTGAAATTCTTCTGCAGCCCGGTACCATTTTATTAATTATTAATTTGTCTTTTTTTTTTTTTTTTTTTAATTTATTTTTTTGTCATGAAAAAGGGAGGTTTTTGGGGTTGGTGCACTAATTGTAAGTGTATCTTGTGTTTTTTATGTTCTTCTGCGGCCCAGTACCAATTGAGCCACGGCCCGGTGGTTGGGGACCACTGTACTAGACAACTTGCCTTTTAGTAGTAAGTAAACAAACAAAGGCTCCTAATTTAGTTTACTGACATGTGCAGTAACATATTATTTATCTACCTATTTTGTCAACATTATTAAGGACAAATGGTAGAAAATTCATTATTAATCTACTTGTTCATTTACTGTTAACACCTGCTTATTTTCTCTTTTAACATGTTCTATCTACACTTCTGTTAAAATGTAATAATCACTTATTCTTCTCTTCTTTGATACTTTACATTAGTTATGGATGATACAATACATTTGGGTATCAATCCAATACTAAGTAGTTACAGAATCATACATTGGTCATATTTAAAGTCCTTGTGTCCAGAGACATATTTACTGAGTTTATAAACAAAATATATATATTTTTTTAAAACAAAAGATGTGATGCCAAAAAAGTATCTACATAATCATAGTAGTATCGACGAGATACGCCCCTGTACCCCTGTACTTGGTATCATTACAGTGGATGTTAGGTTTAGATCCACCAATAGCATTTGTTAACATTGTGACGCTGGTGAGCTATTGTACCGACCTACTGTGTGTAGTGAAACATGTTTAGCTAGTCCTCGTCCTCCGGTGGTGTGGTACTTGCAAGAAACGTACTTAATTCGTCACCACAGAGGTGAGGATTAGTGGTTTGGAAGTACCTACGTAGCTAGCTAGCCATGTCTTAAAGCACCTCTTCCTGAGGGTGTTTGTGTTATATCCATCCATCCATCTTCTTCCGCTTATCAGAGGTCGGGTCGCGGGGGCAACAGCCTGAGCAGGGAAGCCCAGACTTCCCTCTCCCCAGCCACTTCGTCAGCTCCTCCTGGCGATCCCGAGACGTTCCCAGGACAGCCGGGAGACATAGTCTTTCCAACGTGTCCTGGGTCTTCCCTGTGGCCCCCTACCGGTCGCACGTGCCTTAAACACCTCCCTAGGGAGCCGTTTGGGTGGCATCCTGACCAGATGCCCGAACCACCTGACCTGGCAGAGGCTTTACTTTGAGCTCCTCCCGGATGGCAGAGCTTCTCACCCTATCTCTAAGAGAGAGACCTAAACTCATTTCGGCCGCTTGTACCCGTGATCTTATCCTTTCGGTCATGACCCAAAGCTCATGACCATAGGTGAGGAATTGAGAGCTTTGCCTTCCAGCTCAGCTCCTTCCTCACCACAACGGATCGATACATCGTCCGCATTACTGAAGACGTTGCACCGATCCGCCTATCGATCTCACGATCCACTCTTCCCTCACTCGTGAACAAGACTCCTAGGTACTTGAACTCCTCCACATGGGGCAGGGTCTCCTCCCCAACCCGGAGATGGCACTCCACCCTTTTCCGGGTGAGAACCATGGACTCGGACTTGGAGGTGCTGATTCTCAACCCGGTCGCTTCACACTCGGCTGCAAATCGATCCAGTGAGAGCTGAAGATCTTGGCCAGATGAAGCCATCAGGACCACATCTGCAAAAAGCAGAGACCTAATCCTGCGGCCACCAAACCGGAACCCCTCAATCCCCTGACTGCGCCTAGAAATTCTGTCCATAAAAGTTATGAACAGAATTGGTGACAAAGGACAGCTTTGGTGGAGTCCAACCCTCACTGGAAACGTGTCCGACTTACTGCCGGCAATGCGGACCAAGCTCTGGCACTGATCATACAGGGAACGGACCGCCACAATCAGCCAGTCCGATACCCCATACTCTCTGAGCACTCCCAACAGAACTTCCCGAGGGACACGGTCGAATGCTTTCTCCAATTCCACAAAGCACATGTAGACTGGTTGGGTAAACTCCCATGCACCCTCAAGGACCCTGTCGAGAGTACAGAGCTGGTCCACAGTTCCACGACCAGCACGAAAACCACACTGTTCTTCCTGAATCTGAGGTTGGACTATCCAGGGTAGCCTCCTCTCCAGTACACCTGAATAGACCTTACCGGGAAAGGCTGAGTGTGATCCCACAATAGTTGGAACACACCCTCCGGTTCTCCTTCTTAATGAGAGGAACCGGTGGTCTGCCAATCCAGAGGTACCGCCCCCGATGTCCACGCGATGCTGCAGAGTCTTGTCAACCAAGACAGCCCCACAGCATCCAGAGTCTTAAGGAACTCCGGGTGGATCTCATCCACCCCCAGGTCCTTAAAGAGGATGGCATATAATAATATAATCCCTCTATGAAACCGTGTAAAGACTGTGTAAACAGTCACTTTAAGTTAACATTTTTTCAATACTATATTTCTTATTAATACAGTTAACTTTATTATTTTTTCTAATTCAATATTTCATTTATTTTTCTCTGTATAAAAAGTGTAAGATCCACACTCATGCAATGTACACACTGTATATATTATAGTACGTATATGTGGACTCACTTTTACACGGCGGTGTGGCGCCATCTAGTGGTGAGAAACGGGATCCTCATGTCACTTCAATAAGTACTGGAGCCTTGCATTAGTAAATGTATATTTAACCTACACTGTGAGGGAAAAAAAATCTGTGGATTTTGCGGTCCAAAAAAAGGCAGAATTTTACCATAAAATTTACAGTAAAATTGTAGGCTCCAGCACGACCCCGCGACCCCAAGGGGCAAGCGGTAGGATATGGATGGATGGTTGGTCACACTCTATTTTACTGTAAAATGTTTGTGATTGAGCTGTCAGTTTTTTGTTTGTTTATTTTGCATAAAAAATAAGGTTGCTGTTTTCACACATGACTGTAAATTAAAAAAATTGATTTACCTGCAGAATCCATCCATTTTTTTTTACCGCTTGTCCCTTTTGATGTGCGGGGATGCTGGAACCTATCCCAGCTGCATTAGTAAATGTATATTTGACCTACACTGTAAGAAAAATAAAATCGGTGGATTTTGCAGTCGAAAAAAAAGGCTGAATGTTGCCATAAAATTTACAGTAAAATGGTAGGCTCCAGCACCCCCCATGATCTCAAGGGACAAACAGTAAAAAACAGATGGATGGATAGTCCCACTCTATTTTGCTGATTGAGCTGCCAGTTTTTTGTTTGTTTTTTTGCATACAAAATATGGTTGCGTTTTTTTCACACATTACTGTAAATTAAAAAATGTAATTTACCTACACAAACAATTTTCTACCGCTTGTCCCTCTTGGGGTCATGAAAGTGCTCGAGCCTATTCCAGCTGCATTAGTAAATGTATATATTTGTGAATTTTGCAGTCAAAAAAGGCAGAATTTTACTATAAAATGTACAGTAAAATGGTAGTTTCCTGCAACCCCATAAGGGACAAGCAGTAGAAAATGGATGGTTGGTGACACTCAATTTTGCTGATTGAGCTGCCAGTTTTTTATTTTTTTTGCATGAAAATGTGGTTGCTTTTTTCACACATTACTGTAAATTAAGAAATGTAATTTACCTACACAATCCATTTTCTACTACTTGTCTCTCTTGGGTTCTTTGTGGTGCTGGAACCTATCCCAGCTGCATTAGTAAATGTATATTTGACCTACACTGTAACACAAAAACAAATCTGTGGATTTTGCAGTAAAAAGGCAGAAATTTACCATAAAATTTACAGTAAAATGTTAGTTTCCTGCAACACCATAAAGGACAAGCGGTAGAAAATGGATGGATGGTTGGTGACACTCAATTTTGCTGATTGAGCTGCCAGTTTTTTTTAGTTTTTTTGGATAAAAAATATAGTTGCGTTTTTTTTCACACATTACTGTAAATAAAGAAATGTAATTTACCTACACAAGCAATTTTCTACCGCTTGTCCCTCTTGGGGCGATGGGGGTGGCTGGAGCCTATTCCAGCTGCATTAGTAAATGTATATTTGTATATATTTGTGAATTTTGCAGTCAAAAAAGGCAGAATTTTACTATAAAATGTACAGTAAAATGGTAGTTTCCTGCAACCCCATAAGGGACAAGCAGTAGAAAATGGATGGATGGTTGGTGACACTCAATTTTGCTGATTTTGCTGCCAGTTTTTTATTTTTTTCGCATGAAAATGTGGTTGTTTTTTCACACTTTACTGTTAATTAAAAAATGTAATTTACCTACACAATCCATTTTCTACTGCTTGTCTCTCTTGGGTTCTTTGGGGTGCTGGAACCTATCCCAGCTGCATTAGTAAATGTATATTTGACCTACACTGTAAGACAAAAACAAATCTGTGGATTTTGCAGTCCAAAAAAAGGCAGAAATTTACCATAATATTTACAGTAAAATGTTAGTTTCCTGCAACCCCATAAGGGACAAACGGTAGGAAATGGATGGATGGTTTGTGACACTCAATTTTGCTGATTGAGCTGCCAGTTTTTTGTTTGTTTTCTTGCATAAAAAATATAGTTGCGTTTTTTTCACACATTACTGTAAATAAATAAATGTAATTTACCTACACAAACAATTTTCTACCGCTTGTCCCTCTTGGGGTGATGGGTGGTGGCTGAAGCCTATTCCAGCTGCATTAGTAAATGTATATTTGTATATATTTGTGAATTTTGCAGTCAAAAAAGGCAGAATTTTACTATAAAATGTACAGTAAAATGGTAGTTTCCTGCAACCCCATAAGGGACAAGCAGTAGAAAATGGATGGATGGTTGGTGACACTCAATTTTGCTGCCAGTTTTTTATTTTTTTCGCATGAAAATGTGGTCGCTTTTTTCACACATTACTGTAAATTAAAAAATGTAATTTACCTACACAATCCATTTTCTACTGCTTGTCTCTCTTGGGTTCTTTGGGGTGCTGGAACCTATCCCAGCTGTATTAGTAAATGTATATTTGACCTACACTGTAAGACAAAAACAAATCTGTGGATTTTGCAGTCAAATAAAAAAGGCAGAAATTTACCATAAAATTTACAGTAAAATGTTAGTTTCCTGCAACCCCATATGGGACAAGCGGTAGGAAATGGATGGATGGATGGTTGGTGACACTCTATTTTGCTGATTGAGCTGCTAGTTTTTTGTTTGTCTTTTTGCATACAAAATATGGTTGCGTTTTTTTCACACGTTACTGTAAATTAAAACATTTAATTTACCTACACAAACAATTTTCTACCGCTTGTCCCTCTTGGGGTGATGGGGGTGCTCGAGCCTATTCCAGCTGCATTAGTAAATGTATATTTGTATATATTTGTGAATTTTGCAGTCAAAAAGGCAGAATTTTACCATAAAATGTACAGTAAAATTGTAGTTTCCTGCAACCTCATAAGGGACAAGCAGTAGAAAATGGATGGATGGTTGGTGACACTCAATTTTGCTGATTGAGCTGCCAGTTTTTTGTTTGTTTTTTGCATGAAAATGTGGTTGTTTTTTCACACATTACTGTAAATTAAAAAATGTAATTTACCTACACAATCCATTTTCTACCGCTTGTCTCTCTTGGGTTCTTTGGGGTGCTGGATCCTATCCCAGCTGCATTAGTAAATGTATATTTGACCTACACTGTAAGACAAAAACAAATCTGTGGATTTTGCAGTCAAATAAAAAAGGCAGAAATTTACCATAAAATTTACAGTAAAATGTTAGTTTCCTGCAACCCCATATGGGACAAGCCGTAGAAAATGGATGGATGGTTGGTGACACTCAATTTTGCTGATTTTGCTGCCAGTTTTTTATTTTTTTCGCATGAAAATGTGGTTGCTTTTTTCACACATTACTGTAAATTTAAAAATGTAATTTACCTACACAATCCGTCCATTTTCTACTGCTTGTCTCTCTTGGGTTCTTTGGGGTGCTGGAACCTATCCCAGCTGCATTAGTAAATGTATATTTGACCTACACTGTAAGACAAAAACAAATCTGTGGATTTTGCAGCCCAAAAAAGGCAGAAATTTACCATAACATTTACAGTAAAATGTTAGTTTCCTGCAACACCATAAAGGACAAGCGGTAGAAAATGGATGGATGGTTGGTGACACTCAATTTTGCTGATTGAGCTGCCAGTTTTTTTTAGTTTTTTTGGATAAAAAATATAGTTGCGTTTTTTTTCACACATTACTGTAAATAAAGAAATGTAATTTACCTACACAAGCAATTTTCTACCGCTTGTCCCTCTTGGGGCGATGGGGGTGGCTGGAGCCTATTCCAGCTGCATTAGTAAATGTATATTTGTATATATTTGTGAATTTTGCAGTCAAAAAAGGCAGAATTTTACTATAAAATGTACAGTAAAATGGTAGTTTCCTGCAACCCCAAAAGGGACAAGCAGTAGAAAATGGATGGATGGTTGGTGACACTCAATTTTGCTGATTTTGCTGCCAGTTTTTTATTTTTTTCGCATGAAAATGTGGTTGCTTTTTTCACACATTACTGTAAATTAAAAAATTTAATTTACCTACACAATCCATTTTCTACCGCTTGTCTCTCTTGGGTTCTTTGGGGTGCTGGAACCTATCCCAGCTGCATTAGTAAATGTATATTTGACCTACACTGTAAGACAAAAACAAATCTGTGGATTTTGCAGTCAAATAAAAATGGCAGAAATGTACCATAAAATTTACAGTAAAATGTTAGTTTCCTGCAACCCCATATGGGACAAGCCGTAGAAAATGGATGGATGGTTGGTGACACTCAATTTTGCTGATTTTGCTGCCAGTTTTTTATTTTTTTCGCATGAAAATGTGGTTGCTTTTTTCACACATTACTGTAAATTTAAAAATGTAATTTACCTACACAATCCGTCCATTTTCTACTGCTTGTCTCTCTTGGGTTCTTTGGGGTGCTGGAACCTATCCCAGCTGCATTAGTAAATGTATATTTGACCTACACTGTAACACAAAAACAAATCTGTGGATTTTGCAGCCAAAAAAAGGCAGAAATTTACCATAACATTTACAGTAAAATGTTAGTTTCCTGCAACACCATAAAGGACAAGCGGTAGAAAATGGATGGATGGTTGGTGACACTCAATTTTGCTGATTGAGCTGCCAGTTTTTTTTAGTTTTTTTGGATAAAAAATATAGTTGCGTTTTTTTTCACACATTACTGTAAATAAAGAAATGTAATTTACCTACACAAGCAATTTTCTACCGCTTGTCCCGATGGGGGTGGCTAGAGCCTATGCCAGCTGCATTCAGGCGGAAGGCAGCGTACACCCTGGACAAGGCGCCACCTGATCGCAGCTCCAACACAGAATTCTACATTTTATAAAATAACTGACGTGTTTAAGTTTCTTAATGACACATTTATAGACTTTAATCGTGAAGTTTGGCCCAATAAGTCTTTGCAAGCTACTCATATTTTATTAAATGAATTGCACAACAACTTTTCACTTTCATTTCAAACAGTGCTAAATAATTTGATCTCTTGATATTATCCTACGACGTCTTAAAGGGACAGCACGCGCTTTTCCTGCATAGTCGGGTGATGACGTCGGCCGGGCTTCATCACGGTCCCATGTAGCTTGAGGGCGGAGTCTGCATTTCCTCGCTGCTGGAACACACCGGATCCCCCATGGCGGGGAACCACACCTCGTTGTGTCGGTTCCACAAGGTCATGGGACTGCAGGCAGACAACACACACAAACAAATTCAGTGGACGTAGAACCGATCCCGGTTATTTGAACTGCGTTGTCGGGAAATGGTGACCTGTTATACGCCGCCCCGTAGTGGCAGTCCTTTTTAAAGTAAGCGCCAGCGGACATCAGGTACTTCTTCAGTTTGTCAGCTTCGTTGTAGTCACACATGGAAGTCATCCAGCCTCCGTAGCTGCTCACGTACATGTTGGTATCTTCGGAACTGTAGAACTCCACCTGCGGGCCAACATGTCATTATCGCCTGTTGCAGTGGAATTTATCGAGAGAAACAAAATAGTTTTTGTTTCCAGGACTGTTCCGCTCACCCTGCTGTCCTTGGGTCTGGGAGGATTGGCCTGATGTTCCTTGGGCAGCAGGAAGCTCACCTTGTATTCGCCCATTTCCCAAAACTTCTTGTCAACCATCTTGACAATCACAGGTGCGGTCATTTCAATCTTTTGTCCTGGAGATGGAAGAAGGTGTACAAAACAAATCCTGTCTTTCACTGGAAGTAACTCCTGGGGATAAAAAAAAAAACACACCATAATTCCTCCTCCACCAAATTTCACCATGCAGCCCGGAATGGAGCGTTCTCCTGGCAACCTCCGAACCCAGACTGGTCCATCAGATTGCCAGTGATTAATCACTCCAGAGAAGGCCTCTCCACTTTACACCACTGCATCCCACGCTTTGCATTGGACTTGGTGGTGTATGGCTTAGACTCAGCTGCCCGGCCATGGAAACCCATTCCATGAAGCTCTCTGCGTACTGTACGTGGGCTAATCGGGATGTCACATGAAGTTCGGAGCTCTGTACCAACTGACTGTGCAGCAAGTCTTTGCACTATGCGCTTCAGCATCCGCCGACCCCTCTCTGTCAGTTTACGTGGCCTACCACCTGGTGGCTGGGTTGCTGTTGTTCCCAAAATCTGCACTTTTCTTATGATAAAGTTGACTTTGGAATATTTAAGAGCAAGGCCATTCCATGAGTGGATTAGTTGCACAGGTGGCTTTCTGACAGTTCCACGATGGAAATGACTGAAAGCGGCCCATTCTTTCCTGAATGTTTGTAGAAACAGTCTCCATGCCTAAGTGCTTTTTTTGATACACCGGGCCAAGTGATTAGGACACCTGATTCTCATCGTTTGGATGGGTGGCCAAATACTTTTGGCGATATAGTGTATGTTTTAGTTTCGTCGAGTCAGCTAAGATTTTGGTATAACAGATGTGATGTGATTTAAGGTAAGATATTACATAATCTACTATCCCAAAAACGTATTTTCCTAGAACAAACTGAAATTTACAAGCGAAAAAGGCTAACATTTTACCTAAAAAATTTGTTTTCACAAGTACGGTCATTTTAATCTTTTGTCCTGGAGATGAAAGAAAGTGTACAAAAACATCTTGTATTTCACTAGAACTAAGGGTCAAAGCCCAACTCCTGGAAAAACAACCCCACACCATAATTCCTCCTCCACCAAATTTCACATTCAGCACCATGCAGTCCGAAATGGAGCGTTCTCTTGACAACCTCCAAACCCAGACTGGTCCATCAGATTGTCAGTGATTCATCACTCCAGAGAAGGCCTCTCCACTTTACACCACTGCATCCCACGCTTTGCATTGGACTTGATGTATGTCTTAGACTCAGCTGCCCGGCCATGTAAACCCGTTCCATGAAGCCCTCTGCGTACTGTACGTGGGCTAATCGGAATGTCACATGAAGTTCGGAGCTCTGTAGCAACTGACTGTGCAGAAAGTCTTTGCACTATGCGCTTCAGCATCCGCCAACCCCTCTCTGTCAGTTTACGTGGCCTACCACCTGGTGGCTGGGTTGCTGTTGTTCCCAAAATCTGCACTTTTTCTTATAATAAAGTTGAGTTTGGAATATTTAAGAGCAAGGCCATTTCACGAATGGGTTTGTTGCACAGGTGGCATCCTGTGGCAGTTCCACGATGGAAATTACTGAAAGTGGCCAATTCTTTCACGAATGTTTGTAGAAACAGTCTCCATGCCTAAAGTGCTTGATTTGATACACCGGGGCAAGCGATTAGGACACCTGATTCTCATCGTTTGGATGGATGGCCAAGTACTTTTGGCAATATAGTGTATGTTTTAGTTTCGTCTTTGGTATAATAGATGTATTTGTTTTTAAATATTGAAGGTAAGATATAACATCCTGGAGGTGAAAGGAAGTGTGTCTCTGCACAAAAGACGGCTCTGAAAGGTGCGCCTCCACCATCTAATGAGGTCATGGCACAAAATAAGTTGAGGCGGGTGTAGTCGTGTAACGCTCGCACCGTTCTCGTTTTCCCCGTCGATGTATTTGTACAGACGCTTGAATGCCTTCATGGTGGCGAATTCCATCAGGAGGGAGCGCTCTGTGGTGGTCACCCACTTCATGGACTTGTAGTGGCGGACCTGAGAGACGGCGACAGTAAGTCATGGTGTCTTCTATCCGCGGCCGTGTTCAACACTCACCTGGTAGTACGGAGTCTCGCAGACCAGGTCGAACATCAGACATTCTTCTGTCTCGGTACAGAACGATAGCTCGGAGTATTCTCTGCGAAAAGACCACACCCGTTTTCTGAATTCAGACGGAATATTCCCAGACTGGCTTCATATTCAACGGTCATCCATCCGTCCATTTTTCTACCTACCGCTTGTTTCTCTATCAATCAATGTCAATCAGTCAATGTTTTTTTATATAGCCCTACATCGCAAGTGTCTCAAAGGGCTGCACAAGCCACAACGACATTCTCGGTTCAGAGCCCACATAAGGGCAAGGAAAAACTCACAACCCAGTGGGATGTCAATGTGAATGAGTATGAGAAACCTTGGAGAGGATCACAGATGTGGGTAACCCCCATGAACCATCCCGCCCCTCCTTCTAGGGAAGACCGGATGCAATGGACATCGAGTGGGTCTACCATAATTTTATGAGAGTCCAGTCCATAGTGGATCTAACATTTTTTTCTCTAAAAGTGGCTCCCGGGTCAAAATAATTGCCCAGCCCTGGCTCACATGCACAGTCATTATCGTATTGTGTTCAGCGACACGAGAACTCTCGGAGGGGAACAAGTGTTCCTAAATCCTTTTTTTCGGCACTTTATTGTCCTGTATCTCCTGCCTGAAGGTAACAGTTCAACAGGTTTATGTCCAGGGTGAGATGGGTCCCTTATGATGTTTCGGGCCTTTTTGAGGCCCCTTGCACTGTACAATGTTCATTTGTGAGTGTAATGATGAACTTTTACAAAACCCGTTTCCATATGAGTTAGGAAATTGTGTTAGATGTAAATATAAACGGAATACAATGATTTGCAAATCCTTTACAACCCATATTCAGTTGAATGCACTACAAAGATAAGATATTTGATGTTCAAACTCATAAACTTTTTTTTGTTGTTGTAAATAATAATTAACTCAGAAATTCATGGCTGCAACATGTGCCAAAGTAGTTGGGAAAGGGCATGTTCACCACTGTGTTACATCACCTTTTCTTTTAACAAAACTCAATAAACGTTTGGGAACTGAGGAAACTAATTGTTGAAGCTTTGAAAGCGGAATTCTTTCCCATTCTTGTTTTATGTAGAGCTTCAGTCCTTCAACAGTCCGGGGTCTCCGCTGTCGTATTTTACGCTTCATAATGCGCCACACATTTTCCATGGGAGACAGGTCTGGACTGCAGGCGGGCCAGGAAAGTACCCGCACTCTTTCTTTACAAAGCCACGCTGTTGTAACACGTGCTGAATGTGGCTTGGCATTGTCCTGCTCAAATAAGCAGGGGCGTCCATGGAGAAGATGGCGCTTGGATGATAGCGTATGTTGTTCCAAAACCTGTATGTACCTTTCAGCATTAATGATGCCTTCACAGATGTGTAAGTTACCCATGCGTTGGGCACTAATGCACCCCCATACCATCACAGATGGTATGGGGGTGCATTCACCGACGTCCCACTGGGTCATTATTGTCACCGATGTCCCACTGGGTGTGAGTTTTCCTTGCCCTTATGTGGGCCTACCGAGGATGTCGTGGTGGTTTGTGCAGCCCTTTGAGACACTAGTGATTTAGGGCTATATAAGTAAACATTGATTGATTGATTGATTGACAGATGCGGGCTTTTGAACTTTGCGTCGATAACAGTCTGGATGGTTTGCTTCCCCTTTGGTCCGGATGACACGATGTTGAATATTTCCAAAAACAATTTGAAATATGGACTCATCAGACCACAGAACACTTTTCCACTTTGCATCAGTCCATCTTAGATGATCTCAGGCCCAGAGAAGCCGGCGGTGTTTCTGGATGTTGTTGATAATTGGCTTTCGCGTTGCATAGTAGAGCTTTAACTTGCACTTACAGATGTAGCGACAAACTGTATTTAGTGACAATGGTTTTCTGAAGTGTTCCTGAGCCCATGTGGTGATATCCTTTAGAGATTGATGTCGGTTTTTGATACAGTGCCGTCCGAGGGATCGAAGGTCACGGTCATTCAATGTTGGTTTCCGGCCATGCCGCTTACGTGGAGTGATTTCTCCAGTTTCTCTCAACCTTTTGATGATATTATGGAGCGTAGATGTTGAAATCCCTAAATTTCTTGCAATTGCACTTTGAGAAACGTTGTTCTTAAATTGTTTGACTATTTGCTCACACAGTTGTGGACAAAGGGGTGTACCTCGCCCCATCCTTTCTTGTGAAAGACTGAGCATTTCTTGGGAAGCTGTTTTTATACCCAATCATGGCACCCACCTGTTCCCAATTAGCCTGCATACCCGTGGGATGTTCCAAATAAGTGTTTGATGAGCATTCCTCAACTTTTATCAGTATTTATTGCCACCTTTCCCAACTTCTTTGTCACGTGTTGCAGGCATCAAATTCTAAAGTTAATGATTATTTGCAATAAAAAAACAATGTTTATGAGTTTGAACATAAAATATTTTGTCTTTGTAGCATATTCAACTGAATATGGGTTGAAAAGGATTTGCAAATCATTGTATTCTGTTTATATTTACATCTAACACAATTTCCCAACTCATATGGAAACCGGGTATGTAGTTGTTGCATGTTTTTAGCTAGTTTTTGTTGTGGTTTTGCAACCATTTCTTTGTAGTTTTCAGCTGTTTTGCGGATTAACTTTTGTTGCTGGTACAAACCACATCGACAGTCATATTTAGTAGCGTAGGTATTGCACATGCCAACCCAGACGTGCTTCAAGTGTCTTACCCATGATCAGCCTCAGCTGTGAGGGCCAGCAGAAAGCCAACAAGTCCTGCAAGGAGAAACCTGAAAAAAAAAAACAACACATTTTTCCAAAGTTACAACATCCATTTTGTGGCGATCCACTTACTGTGTGTAAGACGGTGTGTTTGAAGAGAGGCGTACTCACATGGCGACAGAAGATGGTCGGCTGCAGTGTGAATCTCAGTTGGGTGCAAGGCAGCTATTTATTCCAAGTCCAGTTCTAAAAGGACTACTTGCCACTCCCTGAAAAGTCCCAGACAATACAAGTACAGGCAAACAAAGCAACACAAACAGATGTGACGCAAGATGAAATACAACACTACACAACCATTACATTTACTTCAACCCCGTACATTTGGTTCCTCTTTTGTAGGTGAAAGGTGATCTGGGACAAATGTATAAAACAAAAGCTGTGATTTGGTAATGGCCGCCATTTTGCAGTATTTATTACTCCTATAGTACTATATACTTTTTACTGTATGTAAGAGTTTAAGTGTGTTTTTTTCCTGACAAATACAGCACACGGTGGCACTTTTGACATTTCTCACTTAGCTCAATGTGCTCTGCAAAACACTCCATTGCAACTTGAGCGTGTTCAGAAAGGTGATAACATTTGGCACAGACCTTTTTTTAATTGTATTATATATTTTTTTATTTTTTTGTTCTGTACAGCCACTCAGGCAAATTATATAGTTGATGTAGAGCAGCGGTCACCAACCTTTTTGAAACCAAGAGCTACTTCTTGGGTACTGATTAATGCCAAGGGCTACCAGTTTGATACACACTTAAATAAATTGCCAGAAATAGCCAATTTGCTCAATTTACCTTCAATTCTGTTATTATTAATAATTAATGATATTTATGTTTGTGGAAACACTGATCATCTTAATGATTTTCTCACTCAGAGAGTACGGCCAACTAAAAAAAAATGCCTAAAGAGTATGGCCAACTAAATAATCTTATCTAAAGAGAGTATGGCCAACTAAAAATTCTTATTTAAAGACAGTATGGCCAACTAAATTATCTTATCTAAAGAGAGTATGGCCAACTAAATTATCTTATCTAAAGAGAGTATGGCCAACTAAAAAAAAATTGTCTAAAGAGAATATGAGCAACTAAATAATCTTATCTAAAGAGAGTATGGCCAACTAAAAATTCTTATTTAAAGAGAATATGAGCAACTAAATTATCTTCTCTAAAGAGAGTATGGCCAACTAAATAATCTTATCTAAAGAGAGTATGGCCAACTAAATAATCTTATCTAAAGAGAGTATGGCCAACTAAAAAAAAATTGTCTAAAGAGAATATGAGCAACTAAATAATCTTATCTAAAGAGAGTATGGCCAACTAAAAATTCTTATTTAAAGAGAATATGAGCAACTAAATTATCTTCTCTAAAGAGAGTATGGCCAACTAAATAATCTTATCTAAAGAGAGTATGGCCAACTAAAAAAAAATTGTCTAAAGAGAATATGAGCAACTAAATAATCTTATCTAAAGAGAGTATGGCCAACTAAATTATCTTATCTAAAGAGAGTATGGCCAACTAAAAATTCTTATTTAAAGAGAATATGAGCAACTAAATTATCTTATCTAAAGAGAGTATGGCCAACTAAAAAAAAATTGTCTAAAGAGAATATGAGCAACTAAATAATCTTATCTAAAGAGAGTATGGCCAACTAAAAATTCTTATCTAAAGAGAGTATGGCCAACTTTAAAAAAATTGTCTAAAGAGAATATGAGCAACTAAATAATCTTATCTAAAGAGAGTATGACCAACTTAAAAAAAATTGTCTAAAGAGAATATGAGCAACTAAATAATCTTATCTAAAGAGAGTATGGCCAACTAAAAAAAAATTGTCTAAAGAGAATATGAGCAACTAAATAATCTTATCTAAAGAGAGTATGGCCAACTAAAACAAAATTGTCTAAAGAGAATATGAGCAACTAAATAATCTTATCTAAAGAGAGTATGGCCAACTAAAAAAAATTGTCTAAAGAGAATATGAGCAACTAAATAATCTTATCTAAAGAGAGTATGGCCAACTAAAAATTCTTATTTAAAGAGAATATGAGCAACTAAATTATCTTATCTAAAGAGAGTATGGCCAACTAAATCTTATCTAAAGAGAGTATGGCCAACTAAAAAAAAATTGTCTAAAGAGAATATGAGCAACTAAATAATCTTATCTAAAGAGAGTATGGCCAACTAAATAATCTTATCTAAAGAGAGTATGGCCAACTAAAAAAAAATTGTCTAAAGAGAATTTGAGCAACTAAATAATCTTATCTAAAGAGAGTATGGCCAACTAAAAAAAGCTTGTCTAAAGAGAGTATGGCCAACTAAATAATCTTATCTAAAGAGAGTATGGCCAACTAAATAATCTTATCTAAAGAGAGTATGGCCAACTAAATAATCTTATCTAAAGAGAGTATGGCCAACTAAAAAAAAATTGTCTAAAGAGAATATGAGCAACTAAATAATCTTATCTAAAGAGAGTATGGCCAACTTAAAAAAAAATGTCTAAAGAGAATATGAGCAACTAAATAATCTTATCTAATGAGAGTATGGCCAACTAAAAAATCTCATATAAAGAGTTTGGCCAGTTCAAAAAAGCTTGTCTAAAGAGGGTACAGCCAACTAAAAAAGCCTGTATAGAGAATGGCTAACTAAATAATCTTATCTAAAGAGAGTATGGCCAACTAAAAAATCTTGTATAGAGTCTTGTCAAAAGATAATATGGCCAACATTGAGAATGGGTCTCCTAAATATTACCTGTGTTACAAGTATGTATGTCACATGTTGTCCAAAGCATTTTGACCACAACCCGTACAATTATGAAAAATTGTGCTGATAATGATAATTTGCAAATAACATTTTTCAGTTCATTTTCAAATAAAATCAGATTAGAGAGACGATTGACGTCTTTGTTTGCACCTTCCTTTCTACACGCGATATCTTGCTGTTTGTCCCCAAAGAACAGAAAGTCCCGTGTTCCCACTACAGAACACCACGCTAACGTGTATATAGCACCAACACACAGAGTTGACCGCATTCCACATGTATCGTTTTACTCTTCAAGTAAGAAGCTGAAAGAAATGACAATGCTGCACTGTGACTACTCTAGTAATGGAGTATAAATAATTGCTATGGAGAGCATGTAATCAGGTTGAATGCAGTAAAATAACAGTACTATACGTACAGCTTGCCTACCTAATACCTGTAAGGTCAAGAACGCTCCTCATTTTGTCCTTCATGTTCATAATGTAAAGCTCTGAATAGACCTAACATTTGAGAAGTTTACCCACACCCACCTTTTTATTTGTCTGTGACAAAAGCAGCACTCCCTGTAGAGTTTCACCCGACTCCCCTTGCACTATACACACCTAATATGATATGTAGCATTATGATCCGCTCCCATGTACTACAGTTTTGTAACCTAAAGTAGGTTCTATATAATCTGGTGTTGAACTATTTGTCAAATGTAATTGATGTATACAGTATATATGTCATTTCTATGCATGTATATACATATATGAATAAAATGTATAAATGTGTGTATGTATGTATGTATGTATATCTGTGTGAGTGTATAAATGTGTATGTATATACACACTATATATGTATGTATATACTGTGTGTGTGTTTATGTATGTATATATATACTGTGTGTATGTATATATCCATCCATCCATCCATCATCTTCCGCTTATCCGAGGTCGGATCGCGGGGGCAACAGCCTAAGCAGGGAAACCCAGACTTCCCTCTCCCCAGCCACTTCGTCTAGCTCTTCCCGGGGGATCCCGAGGCGTTCCCAGGCCAGCTGGGAGACATAGTCTTCCCAACGTGTCCTAGGTCTTCCCCGTGGCCTCCTACCGGTTGGACGTGCCCTAAACACCTCCCTAGGGAGGCGTTCGGGTGGCATCCTGACCAGATGCCCGAACCACCTCATCTGGCTCCTCTCGATGTGAAGGAGCAGCGGCTTTACTTTGAGTTCCTCCCAGATGGCAGAGCTTCTCACCCTATCTCTAAGGGAGAGCCCCGCCACACGGCGGAGGAAACTCATTTGGGCCGCTTGTACCCGTGATCTTATCCTTTCGGTCATGACCCAAAGCTCATGACCATAGGTGAGGATGGGAACGTAGATCGACCGGTAAATTGAGAGCTTTGCCTTCCGGCTCAGCTCCTTCTTCACCACAACGGACCGGTACAACGTCCGCATTACTGAAGACGCCGCACCGATCCGCCTGTCGATCTCACGATCCACTCTTCCCTCACTCGTGAACAAGACTCCTAGGTACTTGAACTCCTCCACTTGGGGCAGGGTCTCCTCCCCAACCCGGAGATGGCACTCCACCCTTTTCCGGGCGAGAACCATGGACTCGGACTTGGAGGTGCTGATTCTCATATATATATATATATATATATATATATATATATATATATATATATATATATATATATATATATATATATATATATATATATCTAAATTTATATGTATATATATGTGTGTATATATATATATATATATATATATATATATAGTACTTGATTCCTTCAGGAAAATTTAAATATATGTATATGTAGTGCATGTATGTGTGTGTCTGTATATATATATATATATATATATATATATATATATATATATATATATATATATATATATATATATATATATATATATATATATATATATATATATATATACTACATATATTTTAATTTTCCTGAAGGAATCAATAAACTATCTATATAGATATATATATATATATATATATATATATAGATAGTACTTTATTGATTCCTTCAGAAAAATTTAAATATATGTATATGTAGTGCATGTATGTGTGTATATATATATTTATATATATATATATATATATATATATATATATATATATATATATACATGCACTACATATACATATATTTAAATTTTCCTGAAGGAATCAATAAAGTACTATCTATATATATATATATAGTATGTATATATATAGTATGTATATATAAAGTGTAAGTATATATATATATATCTATATACATATATGTGTGTATATATATACTGTACACACCTAAAATGATATGTAGTATTAGTGATTAAGTAAACATAAGTAAACATTGATTGATTGATATATGTGTGTGTGTGTGTATATATAATATATATATATATATATATATATATATATATATATATATATATATATATATACACACACACCCACACACACATAGATAGATAGATAGTACTTTATTGATTCCTTCTGGAGAGTTAATTCAGGAAAATTCAAATGTGTATATGTAGTGCACATTATATATATATATACAGTATATATATTGTATGTATATATAAAGAATATATATATGTATATGGTGTATGTATATATATAATATAGTGTATGTATATATATACATTGTGTATGTATGTATGTTTGTGTACACACACACAATATATATATATATTTATATATACACTATTAATGTGGTTATACACTGTGTGTGTGCATATATATACATATATATATATATATATATATATATATATATATATATACACACTACATAAAGTGTATGTATATAGTGTGTATATACCGTGTATCTATATAACTTGTAGCTTAGATTGCTACCCTTTCCAAGTTGCTTGTCCATGACTGAAAATATACAATACAATGTGTAATATGGAAATAAGTCTTTAAAGACAAAAGATATTCATGACACAATTCCAATGATGCTAAATGAAGTACATTTTATTTTTGTCCTTTTTTAGTACATAATCATTTTAGAAACATAAGACTTTTTTTCAAGCAAAGATCTACCCAGTAACAAACATATTTACAAACAGAAAAAGAAAAACAAGGTTTGAAAGTTGAAATGTACAAACACTCAGTGCGACCTGGTAGCAAACTGGCAGGTAAGTGACATAATATATATATTTATAAAAAAAACAAACAGAACAACAATAACAACAGAAGAAACATCAACAATTTGTGAAAATAGTGAACAAACCAATCAAGATAAACTAGTAGTAGAAGTAGTCGTAGTAGCTACAAGAGCGGCTATCCACTTGTTCTTGTTCGCTCATATAGAAAAAAGGTTTTTTTGAAGTTCATCATGGAAGATCGTCCTGGGAATGAGTCAAAAAGTAAAAAAGGTGCAGCACTACACAGTAGCGTTCCTGCCTTCAGTCTCTTCTAACAATCATTTGAAGGATTACACCGCCAATGTTACACTTGAGTTCAGTCAAGGATGACGCATGCTGAACAAGAACTAAATATTGAAATTTGCAAGGAGGAATGATGGAAAATAGCAGCTTGCGTTGACACTACAAAAAAAAGGAATGTGGAATTAAACAAGCAAACAAACGATACAAAAGGCAGTGACAGGCTGACTTTAAAGGCATTTTTAAGTCCCTTTAAAATGATTAAAAAAAAAAAAAAAACTAAAAGTCAGTGAAAGGCTACAGTGAAGGAAATTCCGTTGGTTTTTAAAGGCCACTCCTGTTCCATAAATATCCACGGTGGCTTAAATTGACCTTTTTTAGTCACTTGAAGTGCTTCAGACACACTCGTCTACATTCTTCAATCTTAATACGCCAATGGGGGGGAAAAAACCACAATGACCACACATCAGCTATGCTTGGGGGCCTAAATAAATAGCAGGAGGCGATAAGCGGGCCTGAATGATAAATTAAATTAGGCAACATAGAAATAAAGATGGTTTAAAAAAAATAAAAAAGGATCTAAATAAAAAGTTAAGGCTGTGGCGCATTATTTTGAGTGGAACTAGGACTAATAAGAGTATTAAAAAAACAAAACAATAAATAAAAAAATAAATGGATTCCCTTCAGCTTTTTTTTTTTTTTCCAATCTACTTTTTAAATGTTAGTTTTACAGAAAGTATCCCAAAGTCTTTTGAAATAAAAGACTTGAGTTTTCTTCATATACTTCTATTTATTTCTTAATAATAAAGTCCATCTGTGACAGAATTACTTCATTCAGTTGCCTGCAGTTCCCCAGACAACACACGTTTCCCTTTACCGGTTCTTCTACGCCAGCTGACGTCCTGGTCGTTAAGTCAATCCAAATCCAATAAAAAATCTTGGAAACCGGCTGACACATAAACACAGTTGGGCCCCCCGAGAGCCAGTCCTGAATTCCTCGTACCCCGTGTCTTTCTTCCCCCGCCGCCGTGGGATATTCACGCAAACACCTGCATCTTGCCGTTGGACGCCTCCGGGATTTTGGGGATCTGGGTCTGGGCGGAGCCGGCGACTGCCGGGCTGGGCGTGGAATCGGACCAGTCGGAGACACACTGGGGGGAGGGGCTGGACCAGGGCTCGGGCGACTCTGGCGAGGGGGTCAAGTAGGGGTGTTCGCTGGGCCGGTGGAGGTAATGCTTGGGCGTGGCGTCGAGCGCTGACGAGTAGCTGTGCTGCGAGGGCGGCGTCGGGTAGTCTTCCGCTGCGTTGCTGCTGCTGCTGCTTGGCTGGGGCGGTGGCGCTTGAGGGGGCGGGGCCACAACGGCTGACGGCGGGGGTTGAGGAGGTTGCTGCATTTGCTGGAAGAAAGGCGGCGGGGGCTGTGAAGTTTGGGGTGTTGGCGGGGTGGAGGTGCCCATGCGAGGCATGTTCTGCTGGCTGCTGATGGAGTGACCGAGGAGCTGCTGCTCGGCGATAGAGGGCAGCTTGACCGGGCTGACGCTGGGCGTGGAGGTGACGGGCGTGGGCTGCAACATTGCGCCGCGGTACATCTGCTGGTGCATCAGCATGTTCTGTTGCTGCTGCATGACCGAGCTCTGGGGGTGCATGGACGCCTGGCTGCTGTGCACCAGGTTGACCACCTGTTGGCCGCACTGAGAGGTGGGGGCCATTCGGCTGTGCCAGTCAAAGGGCACGCTGACCGGGCTCACCATGCCCATGTTGAGCCCCATCTGGCCCGAGGTCAGCACGTAACCGTGGTTGATGTCGGACGGCATGGAGACGCGGCCCTGCAGAGACATGCCGCCGTTGCCCAGGTCACTGAGCTGGGCCAGGGACACGGTGAAGGGACCGCTCCCGTCCAGCATGCCCCCGTGCACCATGGGGGTGCTGGGGACCGACATGGACGAGTGGAAGAGCCCTGGCGACTGCATGGCCACGGGGAAGTGGGTTGGTGATGTAGCCGGCGTTGCTGGCGCCCCGTGAGGCGAGTCTAGTGAGTCGACGGGAGAGAGCGTGACTGAGCTTTCCAGTAAGGCGCTCTGCATGTCCAAGGTCAGCTTCTTGTTCCGGGCCTTCACGGACTCCTTCAGACTATTGGCGTGCTGACTTCCAGGTTGGAGGCTTTGGCCCCCGGGCGGCGGTTTTTCTTGCCTGCGGGGTGGTCTTCAGGCTGGGCAGGAAGGCGCTGGGTGGGCACATGAGGGGAGACAGCGTGGTGCCCACTGGAAAGGTGAAGTCCGGCCCCACCGTGGCCCTGGGGGCTCCTGACAGTGTTGTACTCATCCAGGATCTGCACGATGTCGTGGTGCATGCGGTCTTGAGCGATGTCTCTGGGCAGTCTGTCCATGTGGTCTGTGATCTCCCGGTTGCAAAGTGAGCCAGCAGGATTTTGACCGCCTCGCAGCTTCCCTCGCGAGCCGCAAGGAACAAAGGCGTCTCCTCCTGCGACACATAGAGCAAGTTAGACACAACCAACTCACAGCTGAAGAACACGTTAAAGGAGCCACATGTAATAATTTCATGACAAGTCATCATTAAATGGCCAGGATATGTCCATCCGTCCATCCATCTTCCTCTGCTTATCAGAGGCCGAGTCACGGGGGCAGCAGCCTTAACTGGGAAGCCCAGACTTCCCTCTCCCCAGCCACTTCGTCCAGCTCCTCCCCGGGGATCCCAAGGCATTTCCAGGCCAGCCAGGAGACATAGTCTTCCCAACGTGTCCTGGGTCTTCCCCGTGGCCTTCTACTGTCGGACGTGCCCTAGGAAGGTGTTGGGGGTGGCATCCTGACCAGATGCCCAAACCTCCTCATCTGGCTCCTCTCGATGTGAAGGAGCACCGGCTTTACTTTGAGCTCACCCCGGATGGCAGAGCTTCTCACCCTATCTCTAAGGGAGAGACCTGCCACCCGGCGGAGGAAACTCAGTTCGACCGCTTGTTCCCGTGATCTTGTCCTTTAAGTCATAACCCCAAAGCTCATGACCATAGGTGAGGATGGGAACGTAGATTGACCGGTAAATTGAGAGCTTTGCCTTCCGGCTCAGCTCCTTCTTCACCACAACGGATCGATAGAGCGTCCGCATTACTGAAGATGCCGCACCAATCCGCCTGTCAATCTCACTATCCACTCTTCCCTCACTCGAAAACAATACTCCAAGGTGCTTGAAGTCCACCACTTGGGGCAAGATCTCCTCCCGAACCGGGGATGGCACTTAATCCTTTTCGGGCAAGAACCATGGACTCGGACTTGGAGGTGCTGATTATGTCAGATATGTCATTAATTAATCATGTTCTTTGCCAATACCTTTTATAACTTATAACAGTAGTTCAGCCGGGATATGCTTCTTTTAAAAAATTTGATTCACAGCCCTGAAATCTTATTGTTTTCATTTCGATGCCCCGCCCTCCACCGTTTGACCAATTAGAAAGTCTGAGTGTGTCACACCCAGGTTGCCAGTTACGCACCGCCACCTTCGTTCTAGCTACTGCCACCGGTAAAGTTACTAAACATGTCAGACCTTAGTAAATCTCAAAGTTACGATTCTCAATGTATTCATGACAAAGCTAGGAACAAAACGAGGATTTTTTAACCTGACGCCAAATTTGCTAATTTCCTCATTGATAGGTAAATCCGGCATTTACGTTTTTTTACTACTGGTAATTAAATGGAATTGGACTATATTGTCCAATACAGTCTAGGATCTTGTCCAACAAAACTAGTATGATCCTGGAACCAGTGCGTAGGTCAATGACACATGGACATACAGGCTAACGGGGGAAATGTATCCCCGTTAGCTTGTATGTCCATCTGTCATCCAACTGACAAGGCCAAAACAGGTTTTATTTGTCCAAAACATATGTGGATATGGGTAGTGGCGGTGCATATTTCCTTCTCAATATGCTGATACGTTGGGGGAATGAGTTTCAACATTACATGGCTGTCATCATCAATCACATGATAAAATAATTCCTCATCATGTTTGCACATGGTGGACCACATGTACCAAGTTATATGGCAATCTGAAACGTTTGAAACATTAGCCTTTAGCAGGGGTTGGCAACCCGCGGCTTTGGAGCTCTTTAGCGCCGCCCTAGTGGCTCTCTGGAGCTTTTTCGAAACTATATGAAAAATGGAAATGATGAGGGGGAAAACAACATATTTTTTGTTTTAATTTGGTTTTCTTTAGGACAAAAATGACACAAACCTCCCTAATTGCTATAAAGCACATTGTTTATATTAAACATGCTTCACTGATTCGAGTATTTGGCGAGCGCCGTTTTGTCCTACTAATTTTGGCGGTCCTTGAACTCACCCTGGTTTGTTTAAATGCATAAATTTCTCCGACTTTCTAGGACGTGTTTTATGCCACTTCTTTTTCCGTCTCATTTTGTCCCCCAAACTTATAACGTTGTGCATGAATACACAAAGGTGAGTTTTGTTGATGTTATTGACTTACGTGGAGTGCTAATCAGACATATTTGATGACGGCATGACTCCAAGCTAATCGATGCTAACATGCTATTTAGGCTAGCTGTATGTAGATATTGCATCATTATGCCTCATTTGTAGCTATATTTGAGCTCATTTTGTTTATTTTAAGTCCTCATAATTCAATTTATATCTCATGACACTATCTGTATGTAATATGGCTTTTAATTCTTTGCGGCTCCAGACAAATTTGTTTTTGTATTTTTGGTCCAAAATGGGTTGCCGACCCCTGGCCTACAGGCACACTTTGGTAAAATGTCTCCCCTTTAGTTTTGGGCGTACAATAGGCTGCTAAGCATGCTCTACTTATTTTCTCCAGTACAACCATCGCTGCCGTTGGTTGTAGTGAGTTTTAGTCTTTGTTTTCTGATAATACTGACAATAACCATATGATTGCCATTTGTTGTGATATTGTACGCAGGCATGGCGTACTACTTCCTGAAAATAGCCTAATTTCTGTGTAAAATGTGTTGGTTGGAGATTTGTTATCAGCAAAACGCTCGTCTATTCAGCTATTATGGTCCCAGCATGAATTGATTTACAAACCCCGTTTCCATATGAGTTGGGAAATTGTGTTAGATGTAAATTATAAACAGAATACAATGATTTGCAAATCATTTTCAACCCATATTCAGTTGAATATGCTACAAAGACAACATATTTGATGTTCAAAACATGCAAATAATCATTAACTTTAGAATTTGATGCCAGCAAAACGTGACAAAGAAGTTGGGGGAAAGGTGGCAATAAATACTGATAAAGTTGAGGAATGCTCATCAAACACTTATTAGGAACATCCCACAGGTGTGCAGGCTAATTGGGAACAGGTGGGTGCCATGATTGGCTATAAAAACAGCTTCCCAATGCTCAGTCTTTCACAAGAAAGGATGGGGCGAGGTACACCCTTTGTCCACAACTGCGTGAGCAAATAGTCAAAAAGATTAAGAACAACGTTTCTCAAAGTGCAATTGCAAGAAATTTAGGGATTTCAACATCTACGCTCCATAATATCATCAAAAGGTTCAGAGAATCTGGAGAAATCAGTCCACTGTAAGCGGCATGGCCGGAAACCAACATTGAATGACCGTGACCTTCGATCCCTCATATGGCACTGTATCAAAAACCGACATCAATCTCTAAAGGATATCACCACATGGGCTCAGGAACACTTCAGAAAACCACTGTCACTAAGCGTAAAATACGACTGTTGAACGACTGAAACTCTACATAAAACAAGAATGGGAAAGAATTCCGCTTTCAAAGCTTCAACAATTAGTTTCCTCAGTTCCCAAACGTTTATTGAGTGTTGTTGAAAGAAAAGATGATGTAACACAGTGGTGAACATGCCTTTCCCAACTACTTTGGCACTTGTTCCAGCCATGAAATTCTAAGGTAAATTATTTGCAAAAAAAAAAATAAGTTTATGAGTTTGAACATCAAATATGTTGTCTTTGTAGTGCATTCAACTGAATATGGGTTGAAAATGATTTGCAAATCATTGTATTCCGTTTATTTTTACATCTAACACAATTTCCCAACTCATATGGAAACGGGGTTTGTACGTGGACCCCGACTTAAACAAGTTGAAAAACTTATTGGAGTGTTACCATTTAGTGGTCAACTGTACGGAATATGTACTGTACTGTGCAATCTACTGATACAAGTCTCAATCAATCAATCAACAGCACCTCAACCCCCTAGTCCAGTCCATCCAGCTGGATTCGGCTGCGTATCCTGCAAACTCAGTCAGGGCGAGAGGTCGGGGACTATAGAGTTTTGACCGTGATTGCAGTACCATTTCTGGACGGATTATTACATATGGCTCCTTTTTAAGTAGTAGAACGTTGGCCATACCTTTAGATCCTGCATGTCCTTGTTGGCTCCGTTCTTCAGCAGAGCCACGGTGGCGTCCACGTTGTTGACGGCAGCAGCCCAGTGCAGGGCGGATTTACCTGAACAACACAAATTACTTTGAACATTTCACTCAAACTTTTGTGGGTTGGACATTAATCTGCATTTTTCAAACGTGTGCGATTTTTTTATCATTTCAATGATCGTTTTTAAAAATGATCATAGAGTATTGTCTGTTTTATTAAGTCCCGTTTATACTATTTATTCTTTTTTAATTTGTAAAATTGGTTATTTAAAAAAAGATCCATCCATTTACTACCACTTGTCCTTTTCCGGAGGGCGCTTGAGACTATCTCAGCTACATTCAAGTGGAAGGCGGTGTACACCCTGGACAAGTCGCCCCTCATCACAGGGCCAACATAGATAAACATTCACACTCACATTCACACACTAGGGACCATTCAGTGTTGCCAATCAACCTATCCCCAGGTGCATGTCTTTGGAGGTGGGAGGGGCCTATCCCCAGGTGCATGTCTTTGGAGGTTGGAGGAAGCCGGAGTACCCGGAGGGAACCCACGCAGTCTCGGGGAGAACATGCAAACTCCACATAATGTTTTATTAATTTAGCTTTACTTTCAATTGTTTCAAAATGATAAATGTATGTATAATGTATTCATGAATCAATCCAGCACGGTGATACAGGGGTTAGTGCATGTGCCTCACAATACGAAGGTCCCGAGTAGTCCTGGGTTCAATCCCGGGCTCGGGATCTTTCTGTGTGATCGAAGATCATCGAGATTGTCGATGATCTTGTTCAAGTTCTTCACGATGACTTTGGTGACGGCCGCCAGCTTCTCAAAGTTGTATGTGCGGCATAGCTCGGTTGGTAGAGTGGCCGTGCCGGCAACTTGAGGGTTGCAGGTTCGATTCCCGCTTCCGCCATCCTAGTCACTGCCGTTGTGTCCTTGGGCAAGACACTTTACCCACCTGCTCCCAGTGCCACCCACACTGGTTTAAATGTAACTTAGATATTGGGTTTCACTATGTAAAGCGATTTGAGTCACTAGAGAAAAGCGCTATATAAATATAATTCACTTCACTTCACTTCACTGTGTGGAGTTTGCATGTTCTCCCCGTGACTGCGTGGGATCCTTCCGGGTACTCCGACTTCCTCCCACCTCCAAAGACATGCACCTGAGAATAGGCCCCTCCCACTTTTAAAGACATGCACCTGGGGATAGGTTGATTGGCAACACTAAATGGTCCCTAGTGTGTGAATGTTGTCTGTCTATCTGTGTTGGCCCTGTGATGAGGTGGCGACTTGTCTCCGCGACCCCAAAAGGGACAGCAACTTGAGGGTTCCAGGTTCGATCCCCCGCTTCCGCCTTCCAAGGCACTGCCATTGTGTCCTTGGGCAAGACACTTTACCCACCTGCTCCCAGTGCCACCCACACTGGTTTAAATGTCACTTAGATATCGGGTTTCACTGTGTAAAAGCGCTTTGAGTCACTAGAGAAAAGGGCTATATAAATATAATTCACATCACTTTAGTTAAAAATATATAGCTAGTAATTAAAAATGTTCCTTAGTTTTTAGCATTTACAATTATATTATATTTTTCTTAATATTTACAAAGATACCATTTTTTTTAATTAAATATAATTGTTAAAAAATACTGTTAATTGTATTTAAAAAATATATTAATTAGAGGTTGATGATTTATTGTTTTAAAGTGGATTTTTTTAATATTATAAATGATATTTAAATGCGAATAATAATACACATTATTTATTTTAATACTGATGAGGAAACAATCTTGCTCACCGAGTTCATCAACCGCATTAACGTCTGCGTGACACGTGATGAGTTCCTCCACCATTCCTTCCACCGCCAGTCTGGCAGCCAGGATGAGTGCGGAGGAGCCATCGTACATGCGGGCGTCGAGGTCTGTGGCCCTGTTCCTGATCAGAATCTAAGAGAAAACGCAAGACAAGTTAATGAGTTACAAGTGAAAATGATGACTCGTCGGTATTTACCTGGAACACCCCTTGTGCATCCGCCGCCACGGCGGCATGCAGAGGCGTGCGCCCGGTGTTGTCCTGAGCATTGGCGTCCGCCCCGGCGTCCAAAAGTCTCTTGGCGGCGTCGGCGCGGGCGTATCGGGCCGCCAGGTGCAGCGCCGTCTCGCCCGTGCGGTCCGTCTGAGCGGCGAGGGATGCGCCCTGGTAGATGAGGTCAGAGATGATGTTGGCCGAGCACTCCTCGCTCTCTTCCTCCTCGGCCACCTCTGACTCCAGGCCGCCTCCGCAGAACGATGCCAGCATGAGTGGTGTAAAACCATCTAGTTAAAAAACAATAAAAAAATCACTCAAGGTTATTACCAAAAAGTGTGCAAAATGTGCATATTTAAAATTGTTGACTACACCCCAGAGCAACAGGTAGCGCTATAGCACCAGATTGTGAGGAAGCTTTGATTAATTACAAGCACAGAAACCAAAACAATGGGTACAACTAATACCTATGAAACCGGAGTCAGGTTGGGGTTACACCACCACGGGTAAGATGTACCCCCGTGCTACCTGCCGCATTCGGGCAGATGGGTTGGACTCCGCCAACGCTGCCCCTTGTCACCGATTCTGTTCATAACTTTTACGGACAGAATTTCTAGGGGATCTGGTTTAATGGCTGCCGGATTAGGTCTCTGCCTTTGGCAGATGATGTGGTCCTGATGGCTTCATCTGGCCAGGATCCGCAGCTCTCACTGGATCGGTTCGCAGCCGAGTGTGAAGTGACTGGTATGAGAATCAGCATCTTCGAGTCCCGGAAGAGGGTGGAGTGCCATCTCCGGGTTGGGGAGGAGACCCTGCCCCAAGTAGAGGAGTTCAAGTACCTAGGAGTCTTGTTCACGAGTGAGGGAAGAGTGGATGGTGAGATCGGTGCGGCATCTTCAGTAATGCAGACGCTGTATCGATCCGTTTTGGTGAAGAAGGAGCTGAGCCGGAAGGCAACGCTCTCAAATTACTGGTTGATCTACGTTCCCATCCTCACCTATGGTCATGAGCTTTGGGTTATGACCGAAAGGACAAGATCACGTGTACAAGCGGCCCAAATGAGTTTCCTCCGCCGGGTGGGAAGGCTCTCCCTTACAGATAGGGTGAGAAGCTCTGTCATCCGGGAGGAACTCAAAGTAAAGCTGCTGCTCCTCCACATGGAGAGGAGCCAGATGAGGTGGTTCGGGCATCTGGTCAGGATGCCACCAGAACGCCTCTCTAGGGAGGTGTTTCGGGCACGTCTGACCAGTAGGAAGCCACGGGGAAGACCCTGGACACGTTTCAAAGACTGTCTCCCGGCTGGCCTGGGTATGCCTCGGGATCCCCTGGGAGGAGCTGGACGAATTGGCTGGGGAGAGGGAACTCTGGGCGACCCGACCTCGGATAAGCGGAAGAAGATGGATGGATGGGCTTGTAAACCTGGTAAGGCAGCCCATCTAGGAGAAGGAAATCTCCAATCTCAAAACCACCGCTGCCTTGTGGTCAACCCACTCGAGGGTACGGCTGAGGGAGTGAACCCCGACAGAAAATCAGGAGTGCCAAAGGCGGTTTGATGTTGCGGCGTCACTGGTGCCAAACTATCGACACTCGTCGTTCCCTTGGATCCACCATAGATCCACCATCCCTTGCCCTCCATAGTTCCATGCCCAGGCCATGTAGATCCACTATCATCTACCCCATCGTCTCCCGAGATGGACGGTTGCCGACGATATGAAAATATATAAACTAGCAAGTACTGTGTTATGAAAATAGAAATAATGATCAATATCGGGTACAAATGGGTGCTTTCCTGGCTCGCAGAACAATTTTATATTGTTGCTCTATAAATATTTTTTTTCATGACCTAAAACAAATGTGATTAATACAAATTCAACGATATACCACATAAGATTAGAAAAAACACCAAAACTACCAACCTGGGCCACGGACGTTAACATCCATGCAGTCGCTTTCAAACTCCCCTTGAGGCGGTGTGAGCGCCATGGTGGGTGGGACGCGGATGTCCGCTGCGGCCAGATGATGCTGCGTCCACTGCCGGCTGTCCACCGCGTCTTCACCCTCTGATAGAATGCTCGGCTCCTCCATCTATTGCAGAGTCCGAGAAGTTAGTCATCTGACCTAACTCTTCAACGTGTGACGCACAGTAAATCCCATTACCTTTAGTCTTTTGGGCTCTGGACAGTCTGCGTCCATCCACTGGTCACTGTGATCTCCTAGCAGAGATTCCTCAACGGTTTTGGGCATATGTCTGTTGGTGAGGATGATAAACATGAGCAACTAAGACTGAATGAACCCCAGATATGCATGTTTATGCCACCTAGTAGACGTAAGCGGTATTGGCGGACACATACTTCATTCCTAGAGCATCCTGGCCCACTGGCTCTCTCCTGTTCTTGTTGCTGCTCGGCTCCTTTTTAAGGAAGAAGCCTTCCGGGAACCAAAGTGTGCTGTGCTCCCTCTTTCGACGGGAAATCAACATGCCGATCACCATGATGACCAGCAGGAAGAGCGAGATGATACCGACCAACACCAGCTTGCCCCACTGAGGAATGGGGTCAGGGTCGACCGGGATCCTTTCACCTGTGGGGGGACAAAAAAATGGCAATTGCAGATATGTTCCTTGTAGTTCTTCCTGAGATCCTTGAGCATATCTACTCGCCTCGGACTTCTTTGAGAGGATATGGGAAGCGGAGCATTTCCACAGCCGACAGCGCTCCGAGGTAGTCTGCAGCGCTTTCAGGGGACGGGAAGCAGTCATCAGTGCACAAGCGGTTGTCTATTTCCAAGTACACGATGGAGCTGCGGGAGTCAGACAAAGTGTTAAAGGTCTGAAGTAGAAGTCAACATCCGTTCTTCATCCGCACACACAACTGACCCAATGATCTCCTGCTGGGGCTGCAGCTCGCGCTTCAAGCGTGCCTCCCGCCGGGTGTAAGGACGAATCATGGCTTCTCCGTTGTGGTCCAGGCGGAAACGTAGCGTCGTGTGAAGGATGGCGCTCAGCTTGAGCAAGAACGCCGTGCTGGTGCGGAGGAGCTCCTCAGGAGGCAGAAGGACCACCAGAACCAAAGCCCCATCGACGATGTCTTCTGGGACCTTCTGGGCGCAGTCCAGCCCGTCCCAACCACACTCCTCTGTGTTGCAGCCTTGGTCACACAGGCCGTCGGCGTAGTGGTCGATACAGTAGGTCTCATATATGGGACTAGAAACACATATGGGGTAGGTTATTATTTCAAATACAGATCATAGGTCATACCGAAACTAATCTGATTCCTGACAGACAAGATCAAACTCCGAATGGATCAAAATGCATCCACATATCTCAGGTGCATGCTTATCCACAATGATTCGTATCCAAATTAAAAAGGGGATCAATCTATCTTTGAGTTAAGACAAAGCAAGCAAAGACATGTCATCCAATCTGGTTAATAACTAAAAATTAAGCAGATTGAGACTTTAGTTCCAAATTAGGAATAAAAAGGTATTTAAATTTCATTATTACAGCAATCCAAAGACATGCACCTGGGGATAGGCCCCTCCCACCTCCAAAGACATGCACCTGGGGATAGGTTGATTGGCAACACTAAATGGTCCCTAGTGTGTGAATGTTGTCTGTCTATCTGTGTTGGCCCTGCGATGAGGTGGCGACTTGTCCAGGGTGTACCCCGCCTTCCGCCCGATTGTAGCTGAGATAGGCGTCAGCGACCCCGAAAGGGAATAAGCAGTAGAAAATGGATGGATGGATAATATTACAGCGAACATCCAATCTTGATCTGAGTCCTAGTTGGACTATCTCCGGGGTGTCCAAACTTTTTCCACTGAGAGCCACACATGGAAAAATTAAACCATGCGAAGGCCATTTTGATGTTTTTCATTTTAAAACGATAACAAAATATATGGATTCTTTTTTTTTTTTACCTTTAGGACTCCCAAGGACCGTCATTAACATGTTAAAAATAAATAAAATTATTATTTTCATTTTTTATTTAACGCTTACAGTAAATCTCTATCAACTTCAGGTTGATATAAAGTTTAAAAAAAAGAGGTTTTATGCCTTTTCAGTCAAAGACAACTTTGTTTTTTATAGTAAAACTGAAATATGCATTATTGCCCAAAACATTCAGAAAGCAGTGTTTAAACTGAAGTAATTGTAGCCCTAAAAAGATCAATAATGCAGGACACCATTGATTTAAATGTATTATTATTTCTGAGTAACCACAGTGAAAAAATAAATAAAATCCCACTAAATATCTTTGGGATCCAAAAGGTCCCCCACTCATAAAGTGATACATTTTTATTTTTTGTTTTACTTTCAACACTTAAGTTACGAGATCAACTTCAGATATATCTGTCGATTTTAGGTTTGAAGTATTATTTTGTTTGTTTTATGCTCTTATTTCAAAGAAAGCATTGTTTTTAAATGGCAAACACACAGTATATGCACATCATATTGTCCACATAAAACATTATAAAGTGAAATATTTGAAGTAATTGGAGCCTTAAATTAATTAATTAATTTATTATATATATATTTTTTTTTAGCATTGGCAATAACAGCAAAATAAAGAAAAACAAACAGCCTGCATGGCAGATTTGTGTCAACATTGCAACTTTTCCCCGTTAGATTTCACCTCATTCTACTTTTTTTTTAGTGTTTTTATCTTTATTTTTGCAATAGCATTTCCAGAATGTGTGGCGGGCCACTAAACAATTAGCTGCGGGCCGCAATTGGCCCTCGGGCCGCACTTTGGACACCCCTGGACTATCTGAACTGGAAGCAGCCTGGATCAGGATTGCCATCTCAAATTGAAAATTGTTAGTTATGCAAATTACAAAGTAATTTTTGCATGACGAAAACATTTTCAATCCAGATCAGGAATTTAAAAAAAATCCCCAAAAATGTTTGATGCTGCCAGATCCAAAATAAATGGTAAATGGGTTATACTTGTATAGCGCTTTTCTACCTTTAAGGCAGTGGTCCGATTGGTACCGGGCCGCAGAAGAATTCTTTATTAAAAAAAAAATATATATATATATATATATATATATAATTTTTTTTTTTTTTTAAATTAAATCAACATAAAAAAAACTATACACTTACAATTAGTGCACCAACCACAAAAACCTCCCTTTTTCATGACAAAAATGTCCCTTTTTCATGACAAACAAGAAAAAAAAAAAAAAAGGACCACCCCCGGGCCGCGGGACAAATTATTAAGCATTGACCAGTCCGCGGATACAAAAAGGTTGGGGATCACACCTTTAAGGTACTCAAAGTGCTTTGTCACTATTTCCACATTCACCCATTCACACACTGATGGCGGGAGCTGCCATGCAAGGCGCTAACCACGACCCATCAGGAGCAAGGGTGAAGTGTCTTGCTCAAGGACAAAACAGATGTGTCTAGGTTGGTAGAAGCTGGGGATCGAACCAGGAACCCTCAGGTGACTGGCACGGCCACTCTCCCGTCCCCAAATTAGCAAAAATTCAAATTTCAATATTGAAATGTCCATTCATCCATGCATTTTTCTACCGCTTGTCCCTTTTGGGGTGGCTGGGGGTGCTGGAGCCTATCTCAGCTACAATCGGGCGGAAGGCGTTGTACACTCTGGACAAGTTGCCACCTCATGGCAGGGCCAACACAGATAGCCAGACAACATTCACACACTAGGGACCATTTAGTGTTGCCAATCAACCTATCCCCAGGTGCATGTCTTTGGAAGTGGGAGGAGCCTATCCCCAGGTGAAGTGAAGTGAATTATATTTATATAGCGCTTTTCTCTAGTGACTCAAAGCGCTTTACATAGTGAAACCCAATATCTAAGTTACATTTAAACCAGTGTGGGTGGCACTGGGAGCAGGTGGGTAAAGTGTCTTGCCCAAGGACACAACGGCAGTGACTAGGATGGCAGAAGCGGGAATTGAACCTGCAACCCTCAAGCTGCTGACACGGCCGCTCTACCAACCGAGCTATGGTGCATGTCTTTGGAGGTGGGAGGAGCTTATCCCCATGTGCATGTCTTTGGAGGTGGGAGGAGCCTATCCCCAGGTGCATGTATTTGGAGGTGGGAGGAGCTTATCCCCATGTGCATGTCTTTGGAGGTGGGAGGGGCTTATCCCCATGTGCATGTCTTTGGAGGTGGGAGGAGCTTATCCCCATGTGCATGTCTTTGGAGGTGGGAGGAGCTTAACCCCATGTGCATGTCTTTGGAGGTGGGAGGAGCTTATCCCCATGTGCATGTCTTTGGAGGTGGGAGGAGCTTATCCCCATGTGCATGTCGTTGGAGGTGGGAGGAGCTTATCCCCATGTGCATGTCTTTGGAGGTGGGAGGAGCTTATCCCCATGTGCATGTCGTTGGAGGTGGGCGGAGCTTATCCCCATGTGCATGTCGTTGGAGGTGGGCGGAGCTTATCCCCATGTGCATGTCTTTGGAGGTGGGCGGAGCTTATCCCCATGTGCATGTCTTTGGAGGTGGGAGGAGCTTATCCCCTTGTGCATGTCGTTGGAGGTGGGAGGAGCTTATCCCCATGTGCATGTCTTTGGAGGTGGGAGGAGCTTATCCCCATGTGCATGTGTTTGGAGGTGGGAGGAGCTTATCCCCATGTGCATGTGTTTGGAGGTGGGAGGAGCTTATCCCCATGTGCATGTCTTTGGAGGTGGGAGGAAGCCGGAGTACCCGGAGGGAACCCACGCAGACACGGGGAGAACATGCAAACTCCACACAGAAAGATCCCCAGCCCGGGATTGAACTCGGGACTACTCAAGACCTTCATATTGTGAGGCACATGCACTAACCCCTCTCCCACCGTGCTGCCCTTTGGAAACGTCATCACTACTTAAATCAGTGCTAAACATTTTGCGTCATGGGACAGAAACTCACTTGCAAACTTTCTCCTTGGTTTTGCAGTCAAAGTTGTCGTACAAACAGTCGGCATTGTTGCACGATTCATCACACTGGCTGTTGTTGAAGACCCGCCAGCAGCGGGGGTCCGCACACCGGGCCCAGGGGTTGACGGCCAGGGAGCAGTCGCCGCCGTCCCATCGGCAAGCCAATGTGCTGCACTCCTTGTCGCAAACGCCATCGTTGGCTTTGCCGTGGCAGTCAGCCAGCGGGCATGAGAGCGCCGGGATCTCGTTGAGTCGGCCGCCCTGCTCGCAGCGTTTCCCTGTCCAGCCACCGGGACACTGGCAGTGGAAGAAAGGGAAGCCGGTCTCCTCGGTGCACAGTCCGCCATTGCGGCAGGGTTGGGAAGAGCACCCCTCGTTGCTGCGGTGGGCGCACTGCGGTCCGCCGTAGCCTGGCAGGCAGCTACAGCGGGCTCCCCGTGTGGTGAGGGCGCAGCTTCCCCCGTTGTAGCAAGACAGCTCCCGGCAGGACATGCTTCGTTCACAATTGGGACCAGTGTAGCCCTGAAGGAGAGACATCCTCACATCAACAAACAGCACGAAGGTTACAAGAAATGAAGTGAATGTGGACTCACCAGCTGACATGTGCACGTGTAACCAACTGCGGAACTGGAGGCAGAACACGCTCCTCCGTTTTGACACGGCTGAGATTCGCACGCACTGAACCTATTCTGACACCTTCGACCTGAAACACAAGTAAGCAAGAGCACAGACCTAAGCCAAGGAAACAGAAGTTTTTCCTTTTTATATTACAAGTTCATTTGAAAGAGGATCCAGTTCCTAATCACTCACAAGAAGAGAACACAGTTTTAGATTCTAGGGCAGGGGTCATCAGGTCGCCCGTAAGGACCGGATGAGTCGCCCGCTGGCCTGTTCTAAAAATAGCTCAAATAGCTACACTTACCAGTGAGCTGCCTCTATTTTTTTTAATTTTATTTATTTACTAGCAAGCTGGTCTTGCTTTGCTGGACATTTTTAATTCTAAGAGAGACAAAACTCAGAATTTGAAAATCCAAGACAATATTTTAAAGACTTGGTGTTCACTTGTTTAAATAAATTCATTTATTTTTTTACTTTGCTTCTTATAACTTTCAGAAAGACAATTTTAGAGAAAAAATACAACCTTAAAAATTATTTTAGGATTTTTTAAACACATATACCTTTTAAATTCCTTCCTCTTCTTTCCTGACAATTTAAATCAATGTTCAAGTCTTTTTTGTTTTTTGTAAAGAATAATAAATACATTTTGATTTAATTCTTCATTCTAGCTTCTGTTTTTTTAACAAAGAATATTTGTGAAATATTTCTTCAAACTTATTAGGATTAAAATAAATAAAAATTATTCTGGCAAATCTAGAAAATCTGTAGAATGAAATTTAAATCTTATTTCAAAGTGTATTTAAAACATGTCATCAAAATTCTAAAATTAATCTTAATCAGGAAAAATTACGAATGATGTAGCATAAATTATTATTTTTTTTTTTTCAAAAAGATTCGAATTAGCTAGTTTTTCTCCATTTTTTTCAGTTCAATTTTGTATTTTAAAGAGTCGAAGTTGAAGATAAACTGTGTCAAAATTTAATTTTCTTTTTTTTGTGTGTGTTTTCTCCTCTTTTAAATCGTTCAATTGTTTTTTTTTTTCATCATTTATTCTCTACAAAAAACCTTCAGTAAAAGGAAAAAAATATATACGACGGAATGACATACAGAAATAACCATTCTAGTTGTATTTATTAAAGGTAAATTGAGCAAATTGGCTACTTCTGACATTTTATTTAAGTGTGTATCAAACTGGTATCCCTTTGAATTAATCAGTACCCAAGAAGTATCTCTTGATTTCAAAAAGGTTGGTGACCCCCTGTTCTAGGGGATTAGAACTAGTTTGGAGTGTTGAAGTGTAGTCCAACTTGGATCTCGAAATGATCATTCACGCGTTCATTTCGTCTCGCATTGACTATTGTGATTCTCTTTTCAATAAGTCAAAGCTAAAGAGACTTCAGACTGTACAAAATGCGGCTGCCAGACTTTTGACCGGGGCACCCAGAACTGCCCATACCACCCCCGTCCGTCTTCATTGGCTTCCAGTTCAATTCCAACCTGACTCTCGCCAGATCCTTGTACTTCGCTGAGCTCCACACAAGGATCTGTGATCAAGGCAATGCAAACTCCTTAAAGGGGAACATTATCAGCAGACCTATGTAAGCGTCAATATATACCTTGATGGTGCAGAAAAAAGACCATATATTTTTTTAACCGATTTCCGAACTCTAAATGGGTGAATTTTGGCGAATTAAAAGCCTTTCTGTTTATCCCGCTGGATGTGATGACATCAGAATGTGACGTCGCCGAGGTAACACACCCGCCATTTTCATTTTCAACACATTACAAACACCGGGTCTCAGCTCTGTTATTTTCCGTTTTTTTGGCTATTTTTTGGAACCTTGGAGACGTCATGCCTCGTCGGTGTGTTGTCGGAGGGTGTAACAACACTAACAGGGAGGGATTCAAGTTGCACCACTGGCCCCAAGATGCCAAAGTGTCTGCCGCCAGACCCCCATTGAATGTGCCAGAGTGTCTCCACATTTGACCGGCGATGCTAAGACAGACATGGCACAGAGATGTATGGATAACCTGCAGATGCATTTGCAACGATAGTCAACGAAATCACAAAGGTGAGTTTTGTTGATGTTGACTGCCAGCTAATCGATGCTAACATGCTACGCTAATCGATGCTAACATGCTATTTACCGGCGGTGCTAAAGCAGACATGGCACAGAGATGTATGGATAACCTGCAGATGCATTTGCAACTATATTACGTTTCCTTCCACCCACATTTAATGCGAAAAAAACACTTACCAATCGACGGATTTAAGTTGCTCCAGTGTCAAAAGATGCGAAAGTCCTGATCGTTTGGTCTGCAAATTTTACCGGCGATGCTAACGCAGCTATTCGGCCATGCTATGGCTATGAATAGCGTCAATAGCTTCAGTTTCTTCTTCAATATTTTCATACTCCAACCATCTGTTTCAATACATGCGTAATCTGTTGAATCGCTTAAGTTGCTGAAATCCGAGTTTGAATCCGAGCTAATGTCACTATATCTTGCTGTGGTATTCCCATTGTTTGTTTACATTGGCAGCACTGTGTGACGTCACAGGGAAATGGCCAGTGTCTTCGCAGGGAGCGAAAATAAGGCACTTTAAAGCTTTATTTAGGGATATTCCGAGACCGGTAAAATTTTGAAAAAAACTTGAAAAAATACAAGTTACTGGGAATTGATTTTTATTTTTTTTAACCCTTTTGAAATTGTGATAATGTTCCCCTTTAAAGATAGCAAAAAATAAAGAACCAATCAGGATTTCATAGATGTGACGCAACTGTTCGATTCAAACAACAGAGTGAGGAGTGAGGAGTCGTGTCCTGACATTGATTCTGCTATTGCAACAGTTTTGACGAATCTATCGACTATTACTTCTTTAAAAGATGAACAGAGAACGGTTTTGAAGGCGTTCATCGTTGGTAAGGATGTTTTGGCTTTTCTTACGACCGGGTTCGGCAAGAGCTTGATTTACCAAATCGCTCCACTGGTGTTGAAGGAAATGGGACAAGTGCAGAACCCAGTCCTTATAATTGTCTCCCCGCTGATTGCTCTCGATCGTCTACTAACATTGCTGCGTTGTTTCAGTATAAGTTATCTAACGTTATCCAATATGTCGGCTGTTCTGTTCTGGATTTCCCAGCGTCGCTCTCATCAGCGTCACGGCTAGATTTCGATGTGAGTGGTTGAAGTAGCACGTCATTTAGGATAACGGACAAGTGGTTTATCCAATCACATACAATCCTGAAGTCCCAGATCCTTGTATGGAGTTCAGCGAACTACAAGGATCTGACGAGAGTCAGGTTAGTTAAATTCCGCATTGAGTTTAGGTTTTAGTCCTGACATTCCTTGCGTTGCATGGTGGAGCCCCTCAGTACATCACGGACTTGCCATGCCCCTACTCCTCAGGGCTCAGCCTCCGGTCTTCAGGCAAGGGTCTTTTAAAGATCCCCAAAACTTGTTTTAAAACCCGTGGAGACCTGGCATTCCAGGCTATAGCTCCCAGACTCTGGAACAATTTGCACCAGTCCCTCCGTGACCTTGACTGTGTTGAAACTTTTAAGAAACCTTTGGAAAAACTTCTCTTTAGTAAAGCTTTTAGTTAATGCAGATTTTAAATATCCTTTTAATCCACTGTGTATCCTTTTTATGATATTGTTTTACTTCACCTATGTTTTGCAAAGCGCATTGTGATTTTTATCTGTGAAAAGCGCTTCATAATTAAAATGTACTTACTTACTGTTGATCCTACGTTCAAATTTTATGTACGAGATTTGATGAAATTTGTCTTCCATTCTAAATATAAACTCTTGAAATTTGGATCTGATCTAGATTAAACATGATTTTACTGCCCGTGTTTGCATGAGTAACCTGGAAAGGCGCCCAACGTATAATCCTTGATATTTGCAGAGTAAGCTCTTAAACCAAAGAACAGATTCCAAGTGTGTTAGGCAACCGTCTGCCTCAACCAAGTAAGCTTAAAAGAAATTGATCTAACCTGTGAAGCCGGGCTTGCAGACACACTGGTAGTCATTGGGCAGCTGGACGCAGTCCAGACTGTTGGAGGGGCTGCACGGGCTGGACAGACACTCGTTGATGTCTCCCTCGCATCGTTCGCCAGTGAACCCCGGGGGACAATTGCAGCGGTATCCGCCCACCCTGTCCACACAGGTGCCGTTGTTGAGACACTTGGGAGGAACGCCGCGCAGTCTCGGGGGCGGGGCGCAGTCGTCTTCGTTTATCTCACACAGAACGCCTTGATGGGGACGATGGGGCAAGAGTTAATGCTTGCTGTAGTAGGCGAAAAGGGTCTCTTTTTTAAACAGCGACTTGCATGCGTACCCAGCGTGCCAGGTGGGCATGAGCAGATGTAATGTCCCACTAAATCGATGCATGTGCCTCCGTTCTGGCAAGGATGGGACTGACACTCATTGATCTCCAGCTCACAGTTCTGACCAGTAAAACCTGGCATACACTAAAAAGGACAGAAAACTATTAGTTACATTCTCTAATAATTACAGAAGATTCTCATTGACTCACGTCACACTGGTATCCTCCAACATATCCCCTGCAGGTGGCACCATTGCGACAGGGCTTGTCCTCGCAGTGGTCCACTTGGCTCTTGCAGTAGCTGCCGGTGTAGTCGCCGGGACACTTGCAGTAGTGTGTGTTGCCACTGTTGACGCAGTGTCCGCCGTGATGGCACAGCTCGTCCGTCTGGAGTCCTGGTGAGCGAGACAAAGGACTGGAGTGACTTGTGTTTGACGCAGACAGAAGGCAGGGTAATGTTTTCAAAAAGATACCTCTTTGGCGAGCTGCTGTCTCACAGGAGACCCTGGGGATGTCACAGTAACGTCCAGACCAGCCATTACTGCACTCGCAGACGAAGGACGAGTCTTTTTGGCGACAGCGTCCTGCGTTCTGGCAGGGAGAGGAGCGTCTGCACCAGTCGACTGGTGTCTGGCAGCAAAGGATGGAAGCAGACGTTAGACTAGATACTTAGCTTACAAAACTCCCATGTTTTTTTAACGCGTACCTGACAACGGGTGCCAGCGTAGCCTTTGGGGCAGGTGCAACGGAAGGACTCCAAGGCGTCTTGACAGATACCTCCGTTCAGGCAAGGTTGAGAGTCACATTCGTTGACCTCGTACTGGCAGTGAGAACCGGTGAAGCCAGAGCGGCAGGTGCAGGAGTAGCCATTGACTTTGTCTGTGCATGTTCCTCCATTGAAGCAAGAGCTGTGGAAGTGAAAATAACTCCGCTTTACTTAGGGTTACAGTTAGGTTTAGGGGTATTTTTAAAAAGACCAGTTATTATGTATGCCTGCACAAATACCACGCACCTTTCCGTGCAATCCGGTGTGTTGGTTTCACAGTGGATGCCAGTGAAGCCGGGCCTACAGGTGCAAGTATAAGAGTTCACATAGTCTGTGCACGTGCCTCCATTTTTGCAGGGCAAACTCTGGCATTCGTTGATCTCCAGAGCACAGCGCGGCCCGGTGAAGCCCGGCAGGCAGCTACATTGGAAGGAGTTAATGCCATCTGTACAGGAGCCTCCGCTTAGGCATGGATCTGTTTTCACAAAGCAAGGAGAATAAGGAAAAGTACATGTGCCTGGCAATAAACAAAGCTGTCATTCTTGTGGCCACTCACTTGGGGAGCAGTCATTAGTGTCTGTTTCACATGTGGGCCCAGTGAATCCCGGTCTGCAGGAGCACACAAACGATCCAAGTGTGTTGGAGCAAGTCCCGCGGTTTTTGCAGGGATTTGCGAGGCATTCGTTCACATCTCTGTTGCACAGCTGCCCTGCAGACGGCAAAAAGGAGTCACCGTTACATCTAAACCCATGACTGTGAAGACTTCCTGTTGGATCCTTGTGGTGCTAACCTTGCCAACCGGGCTGGCAGTTGCACTGATAGCCCATGTAGTCTGGAGTGTGGGTGCAGACCGCCTGATTTGCGCAAGGGTTTGGCGAGCAGGGGGTCAGCACTTCGGCGCAAGTGGGTCCACTGTAGGGAAGCTCGCACAGACAGGTGAAACTCGCCACACCGTCCACACACGTACCCTTGTTCAGGCAAGGGCTGGACGCACACTCGTTGATGTTCACCTGGCATAGGTTACCTGTCCGAAGAACAAACACCCTGATCAGATACTTTCAAGATTCATGAATAAACACAGGACCATGGCTAACCTCTGAAGCCCTGGCGACACTTGCAAGTGAAGCCATTGAGCTGATCAATGCAGGTGCCGGCGTTTTGGCACGGGCTCGGCAAGCAGTCGTTTCTATCGAGGTCGCAGTTTTTTCCCACCCACCCTGGCTCGCAGTCACAGCGGTAACTGTGAAGACACAAGACAAATCCGTAAGACGGGCAGTAAGCTCATGCAAGTGTAAACTCCAGCGTGCATACCCGTTGATGTCGTCCCTGCACGAGCCATGGACGCAAGGGCTGCTGCCACACTCGTCCACCTGCGAGTAACAATACGGGGGCTTGAACCCCTGCGGGCACTGGCAGTGGAAGCCATTCTCTTCATCCACACATGTGCCTCCATTCCGGCAGGGGCTTGATGTGCACTCATCTATCTCCACATTACACTTTGAACCTGATAAGAAGACAAGTTTGAAGAGTCTGTGTGCTCTTAAGTATGTTCAATCATATTTTTAGAACTACATACCAGTAAAGCCAGGCTTGCAGACGCAGTCGTAGCGATTGATGCCATCTTTACAGATGCCGTAGTCACATGGGTTACTGGCGCAGTCGTCAAAGTTGATCTCACAATTGGTACCTGCGTGGAAGCCAGAAAGAGTTTCCCTTCATGAGAGGACTGCCTCAAATGTGATGCTTAGTGATGAAGCTACAGAGGCATCTTCTTACCTGACGTTCCGTGCTGGCACTGGCAGATGTACTTATTGACCAGGTCCACACACTTGCCTCCATTCTGGCAGGGGTTGCTGTGGCACTCGTTGAGCTGGTTCTCGCAGCGGTAGCCCGTGTAGCCGGCGTCGCAGTTGCACGTGTAGCTGGCAATGCCGTCGATGCAGGTGCCGTGGTGGCACGGGTCTGGCTGGCAGTTGTTGATGTTGCTCTCGCAGAGTGTGCCCTCGTATCCTAAAATTAGAAATGATTCTCTAAATTCCATCCATCCTCTTCCGCTTATCCGAGGTCAGGTAGCAGGGGCAGCAGCATAAGCAGGGAATCCCAGACTCTCCTCTCCCCAGCCACTTCGTCCAGCTCTTCCCGGGGAATTCCCAGGCCAGCCGGGAGACATAGTCTTCCCAACTTGTCCCGGGTCTTCCCCGTGGCCTCCTACCGGTCGGACGTGCCCGAAACACCTCCCTAAGGAGGCGTTCAGGTGGCATCCTGACCAGATGCCCGAGCCACCTCATCTGGCTCCTCGCAATGTGGAGGAGCAGCGGCTTTACTTTGAGTTCCTCCCGGATGGCAGAGCTTCTCACCCTATCTCTAAGGGAGGGACCCAAACTCATTTCGGCCGCTTGTACCCGTGATCTCGTCCTTTCGGTCATAATCCAAAGCTCATGACCATAGGTGAGGATGGGAACGTAGATCAACCGGTATAATTGAGAGCTTCGCCTTCCGGCTTCACCACAACGGATCGGTACAACGTCCGCATTACTGAAGACGCCACACCAATCCGCCTGTCGATCTCACGATCCACTCTTCCCTCACTCGTGAACAATACTCCAAGGTACTTGAACTCCTCCACTTGGGGCAGGGTCTCCTCCCCAACCCGAGAGATAGCACTCCACACGTTTCCGGGCGAGAACCACCCAGTCGCTTCACACTCTGCTGCGAACCGATCCAGTGAGAGCTGAAGATCCTGGCCAGATGAAGCCATCAGAACCACATTATCTTCAAAAAGCAGAGACCTAATTCTGCAGCCACCGGTTCTCTAAATTATCGTCACATTGTTAGGTTGAGTGCATAAATGAGTAATTTTAAGAAACGTCTATCCCCTCGTTTCCCTGCGTTGATCTTCTAAAAAAGCCGCTCCAAGCATGGGTCGAAGTGGTTTCCATGCCAACGGGTGTAAGACAATTGTTAGTTTGTTTGGTATGTGTATGGTGCGCTGCTGAGTTGGGCAAAGCAATAAAGAAAAAGTCCTACACAAGACCCCCCTAACCACCCTGGGTCTGCTTTTGTTCTCGGTGGCGGAGGGAACAATGGTCTGCACCACGTCAAACAGAGCCACTTCACCCTGCAGAGCAGTTGGGGGGGGGGTTACAAACACAGGGAATACCAAGCAGCTGGCATTTGAAACAATGAAGCAGACTCCTTCATACGGGCCCAACTAAAAGGCCCCATATCAATACACGGTTAACAAACCATTTGACGCACTATTCTGGGACTAAATGTATTTGGGTGTGTTCTGATACAACCGCAGATGTAAAGGAATGAGGGCGAGGGGACACCATACGGTAGTGGACATGTGTGTGTGCAGGGGGGGTTGAGCAGATGAACAAATGAACAGATGTCGGGGTGATGACCAAGGTTCTTTTCTTGGCAAACGCTGGTCTTTAGTGACCCCGTGATCATAAGTGGGACACAGGTTGGGGGCCAGAGGGGGATTAGGGGCCTCAAGTCAGATTGCTGGGCCCCCGGCAGCCTTGCAGAGACATAGGTGAATCCTCCACAAGAAAAAAAAAAACACTCTGAACAATTAAACATCCCTTCTCTCCTCAGGTATCCTCACCTTCAGCACAGCGGCACTCGAAGCCGTTGGGCCGGTCGTAGCACTTGGCTCCGTTCTGGCAGGGCGTGCTGGCGCACTCGTCGATGTCGATCTGACACATGGTGCCCGTGAAGCCTGGGACAGTCAAACACAGAGGCGACAGGTCATGGAGGAGGTCCAGTGGATCAGGTCAGAGGGCACTTTTTTTTTCTCTTCTTGAAGGGCCAGAGGTCTTTTGGCTTGGTCAGTGTGGAGATGTCTGGCTCAGACTGGTTAAGTACCTGTCATCGGCAAAACTCCCATGACCTTGGTGGCGTTTCAAGGTCATGCAATGGCGCCAACACAAAGTGCAGCTACCAAGAAATAGAAATTATTCTGCAACTTATACCGTATTTCCTTTAATTGCCGCCGGGGCGCTAATTAATTTAAAACATCTTCTCACTCTGGCGCTTACCAAAGAAATGCTGTAAATTTAGGCCTGCGCTTATAAATTTGAGTGTGATGTAAGGATACCATCATCAAAAGCACATTTAATAAAAAACGTTATTATGGTCTTACCTTTACTTATAAATGAAGTCCATGCGCAGCTCCTTCTGATCAAAAGCATCGATAACTTGTTTATAGAAGTCTTCCTTATCTTTCTTCAGTTTTAAAAGTCTCTCTGTCTCGATGGACATCTTCCTTTATTACCTCCGGCTTCGATTGAAAGTCCAGTTTAGAAAACTGTTTTATTTTAGATATGTTATCCTCCAGCGAGAGGAAAAAATAAACGATCGCTGCTCACTCTTGTCACTTCTTCTGCAGCCGAGTAGTCGCAAGAAGGATCACTAGCGCCCTCTACCACCAGGAGGCGGGAGTTATTTAACGACTCATATTTGACACACACCGCTACGGTATATAAATAAAACATAGCTGCTTACTGTTCTTTTTAGCATATTCAATAGCTTGGACCTTAAATCCTACTGAATAGCTCGTAATCTTCTTCTCTATATGTGATTTCAAATTATTGAAATCAGCCTCCTCCATTTTGAAAATGATGACAGGTGAAGTGCCACTCGTGACGTGACGAGTTTGACCCGGTGGAAATTCTAGGCATATGCTAATTATTTTGCGAAACGAGTTTGACCCGGCGTTAATCATGAGCCGGCAGTAATGCTAAGCATGCGATAATTATTTTGCGAAATGAGTTTGAATTCTAGGCAGGCGCGTACTATATACCCGGCGGAAATTCAAGGAAATACGGTAGTCTGTATCTGAGTAAGCTAAGTCAGTCGCTATACACACAGACAGGTGAATGTTAGTCAATGATGCGTGTGTTTCTACGTTATTGGTGGCACTTTTATTAAATTCAACTCCAAAGTTTTTTGACTTGACTGAAAAGTTCCCGTACCGCTTACTGTACTTAGCAAAACACCCTTGGTAACTTTAACTTGTTTATTCCAATTAACACCATATTTGTTACCTGATCTTTAGACGTACAGTACTTGCCAATGATTTTCCCGGGAGACTCCCGAATTTCATTGCCCCTCCCGAAAATCTCCCGGGGCAACCCATCCATCCATTCATTTTGTACTGCTTGTCCCGTGCTGGAGCCTATCTCAGCTGCATTCGGGCGGAAAGCAAGGTACACCCTCGGACAAGTCGCCACCTCATCACAGGGCCAACCACGACAGACAACATTCACACTCACATTCACACACTAGGGACCATTTAGTGTTGCCAATCAACCTTTACCCAGGTGCTTGTTTTTGGCGACCATTCTCCCGAATTTCTCCTGATTTCCACCCAGACAACAATATCGGGTGCGTGCCTTAAAGGCACTGCCTTTAGCGTCCTCTATAACCTGTCGTCACATCCGCTTTTCCTCCTCACAAACAGCGTGCCGGCCCAGTCATATAATATTTGCGGCTTTTTACACACACACAAGGGAATGCACGGCATACTTGGTCAACAGCCATACAGGTCAGACTGTATAAACAACTTAAACACTGTTACAAAATTGCGCCACACTGTGAACCCACACCAAACAAGAATGACAGACACATTTCGGGAGAACATCTGCACCGTAACACAATTTAAACACAACAGAAGAAATAGCCAGAAACCCTTGCGGCACTAACTCTTCCGGGACGCTACAATATACAATGAATTGATTAACTTCAGCAAGTTGAAAAACTTATTTGGGTGTTACCAGTTAGTGGTCAATTGTACGGAATATGTACTGTACTGTACAACAATCTACTAATAAAAGTTTCAATCCATCAATCAATCACCACCAACCCACCCCCTCCCCCCCCCCCCCCCCCCCCCCAAATATATTCACATATAACACAATTTCCCAACTCATATGGAAACGGGGTTTGCAAGTAGGTTAGATATAATCGTCAAATACGATTAAAATCAAAGCTAAGATGACTAATTCAGTGTCAATATTTGAGTGGGACGCAGGCCCCTCTTGTGGGAAAAGTTGGGCCCCCGAGGTTCAAATCGGTTGAAAACCTCTGCTTAAGGGGACCGTCACGTAGAAGTGTGTAAAACTGGTTGAAATGTGCCGAAAAATGTCGGGCTGCATTGGAAAGATTCTAAAACTTCTAATATCCGTGGTCAGAGTCTTCTGGTAGCAACTCACCAGCATTACCAAGACCAACGCTTGTCATCGCATGAAGTAACGGGACTTTCTTTAAAAGCTTGAGAAACTGCACAGCCTTGAAATCGGTGGGCAAAGTGCCGAGACGACGAGGGGGGCGGCTGAATCGCTGCATCGGTAGCACGCTGCTCCCTTGATTAACAATGTGTGTTGTCGCTGATGGGGGGAGGGGGGGTTGGGAGGGGAGACACTGGGATTGTTTTCCCGTCCTCCCCCTTCCTACATCAACTTTGCCGGCTCAATAGCTAGATGGGGAGGAAGAGGGTCGGAGAGGGTGTGGGGGGGGGGGGGGACGTCTGTCCCAGATGTAAATTGTGGACCTGGAAAAGAATCTCATTAGCAAGACTGCTGTTCCCCCCCCCCAACACCCCACAGCACCGACTACCAGGGAAGTTTTGAGGGAGACTGCTGTCCCTTCTGCATTCCAAAAGAGAGGGGGTACGGGGGTCACAATGGTGTCTTTGTTTAGGCAGGAGCCTTTCGTGCCTGTCTTTTTTCTTTTTTTTCTTCCCAAATATGTAAGTCTCTTTGATTCTGGGGACATGTCATATCCACACAAACATGGCTAATTCGATTGTACACGACACATTTGAGTGCTTTGGTCCTCCCTTTTTCTTCCTTATTTAAAACACATATTAATAAACAAACCCCGGAATACAATGATTTGCAAATCATTTTCAACCCATATTTAGTTGAATATGCTACAAAGACAACATATTTGATGTTAAAGCTGATTAACATTTTTTTTTCCTGTGCAAATAATCATTAACTTCAGAATTTGATGCCAGCAACACGTGACAAAGAAGTTGGGAAAGGTGGCAATAAATACCGATAAAAGTTGAGGAATGCTCATCAAACACTTATTTGCAACATCCCACAGGTGTGCAGGCTAAATGGGAACAGGTGGGTGCCATGATTGGGTATAAAAACAGCTTCCCAAAAAATGCTCAGTCTTTCCCAAGAAAGGATGGGGCGAGGTACACCCCTTTTGTCCACAACTGCATGAGCAAATAGTCAAACAGTTTAAGAACGTTTCTCAAATTGCAATTGCAAGAAATTTAGGGATTTCAACATCTACGCTCCGTAATATCAACAAAAGGTTCAGAGAATCTGGAGAAATCGCTCCACGTAAGCGGCATGGCTGGAAACCAACATTGAATGACCGTGACCTTCGATCCCTCAGACGGCACTGCATCAAAAACCGACATCAATCTCTAAAGGATATCACCACATGGGCTCAGGAACACTTCAGAAAATCACTGTCACTAAATACAGTTTGTCGCTACATCTGTAAGTGCAAGTTAAAGCTCTACAATGCAAAGCGAAAGCCATTTATCAACAACATCCACAAACGCTGCCGGCTTCTCTGGACCCAAAATCGTCTAAGATGGACTGATGCAAAGTGGAAAAGTGTTCTGTGGTCTGACGAGTCCACATTTCAAATTTTTGGGGGAAATATTCGACATCGTGTCATCCGGACCAAAGGGGAAGCGAACCATCCAGACTGTTATCGACGCAAAGTTCAAAAGCCAGCATCTGTGAGGGTATGGATTTGTGCCCAAGGCATGGGTAACTTACACATCTGTGAAGGCACCATTAATGCTGAAAGGTACATACCGGTTTTGGAACAACATTTGCTGCCATCTAAGCGCCGTCTTTTTCATGGACACACTGCTTATTTCAGCAAGACAATGCCAAGCCACATTTAGCACGTGTTACAACAGCGTGGCTTCGTAAAAAAGAGTGCGGGTACTTTCCTGACCCACCTGCAGTCCCGACCTGTCTCTCATCGAAAATGTGTGGCGCATTATGAAGCGTAAAATACGACAGCGGAGACCCCGGACTGTTGAACGACTGAAGCTCTACATAAAACAAGAATGGGAAAGAATTCCACTTTCAAAGCTTCAACAATTAGTTTCCTCAGTTCCCAAACGTTTATTGAGTGTTGTTAAAAGAAAAGGTGATGTAACACAGTGGTGAACATGCCCTTTCCCAACTACTTTGGCACGTATTGCAGCCATGAAATTTTAAGTTAATTATTATTTGCAAAAACATAAAATAAAATGTATGAGTTTGAACACCAAATATGTTGTCTTTGTAGCATATTCAACTGAATATGGGTTGAAAAGGATTTGCAAATCATTGTATTCTGTTTATATTTACATCTAACACAATTTCCCATCTCATATAGAAACGGGGTTTGTAAATATGGTCAATTTTATGGCCTGGACTACTGCCATGCACTTTATGCTGTCATTCGCCAAAAAGCTCTCTCCCGGTTGCAGTTAGTCCAGAACGCGGCAGCAGGACTTTTAACCGTGGCCAGGAGACACCAGCATATAACCCCAATTCTTTAGAGTCTGCACTGGCTCCCTGTTCATTTTAGAATTGCTTTTAAAACCTTGCAGATTTTTTTTAAAGCTTTACATGGACTGGCACCTCAATATATCTCGGACCTCATCCAAATGTACACTCCTGCGCGCGTTCTGAGGTCCGAGAGCCAGCTCCAGCTCGTGGTGCCCCAAAGACCAGATTTAAAACCAGGGGAGACAGGGTCTTGTCTGTGGTCGGCCCTAAGCTCCGGAACACTCGGCCCCTCCATGTTAGAACTGCTCCCACAGTGGAGTGTTTTAAGTCTCGTCTTTCATTCTTTGGCTTTTAACACTACGTGAGTTGTGTGGTCCTCTGTGTTTTTTTACATTTTGATTTCCATATATTGTTTTGTTTTTTTTAAATTAATTTTTATATTGGTTTTATTTTTTTTATTCAGTCATTGGTGGAGCTAAGGATAATATTTGAATATTGTTTTTAATATTGTTGTGCAGCACTTTGGAAACATTTATATTGTTTAAATGTGCTATACAAATAAAGTGGATTGGATTGGATTGAAGGGGCTAATTTCCGCTCATAGTCCCAAGAGTGTCCCAACAGACTCGAGAACAGTTTTTTCCCCCTAAAGCCATAACCAGGGTGAACTCTCATAGGCACGGATTTTATAGTCTAGCATCTCTCTGTGTGCAATTTTTATTTTCCACCCACAGTCCGAATGTTTTTGTATATATGTATGTAGTATAAATATATTAAAGTCGGTGACATTGGTATCAACAGGAAAGATGAGGTCACCTACCTAGGTTCCATTCTCGAGGCTAATCTTTCTTGTGATAAAATGGCAACTGAGGTAATCAAAAAGGTCAACTAATGAACGAGATTTCTCTACAGAATAATTCTTTCTAGTCAACAAAAGCACCATGAAGATTCTAGCGGGAACCTTCATTCAACCCTTTTTTGATTACACCACCAAAACCCTCAAATCTAGACTCCAAACATCCCAAAGAAGCTCGTCAGATGACTTCTACACCTTCACCCCAGATCACACCTCAATCCTACCCACTTCTCCAAAGTGGGCTGGCTCAGGGTGGAGGACAGAGTCAAACAACTTGCACTGAGCCTAGTCTATAAAATTTGCTACATCTCCCTGATACCGAAGTACATGTCAAACTACTTCCTTAATAAATGACCGCCATAACCACAACACCAGGGGGAGGTCCACAAACCACGTTAAACCCAAATTCCGATCTAACAAAGGTCTCGACTCATTCTCCTTCTATGCCACATCAGTGTGGAATGCACTCCCAACAGGTGTAAAAGAAAGTGCATCTCTATCATCCTTCAAAATCGCACTAAAAGAACACTTCCAGGCAACTTCAACCCTAAACTAACACCCTCCCACCTCCCTAAATTGTAAATAATCAAAAAGATTTACTTGTTCTTATGCTTTCTGATCGCTCTATGTCCACTACTTGCTGTACATATCCTACCAAGTCAGACCTACACTGTTTCAATGTCCATTTCTCGGATGATACAATTGACGATGACTGAAGTGCTGATATCAACCAAACCTAATGTAAATAATTCAATGTATATACTTTGATGATTAACTTGTGTGATGACTGTATTATGCTGATAGTATATATTTGTACCATGAATTGATTAACGTGAACCCTGACTTAAACAAGTTGAAAAACTTATTGGGGTGTTACCATTTTTTAATAATAATAATAATAATACCTGGGATTTATATAGCATTATAGGGGGGGGGGGATAAAAACAACTTTATTAGAAAAGAAAACTAAGATAAGCAAGCAAGAAAAGAAAAAAAGAACAAGAATAAAGAAACACTAAGGGCAGGGTCAGTTTGGAAAGGCTAGTGTGAAGAGGTGAGTTTTTAGGATGGTTTTGAAGGTAGGGAGGGAGGGGGCATCTCTGATGTGCCTGGGGAGAGCGTTCTAGAGAGAGGGGGCAGCCATGGAGAAGGCCCTGTCGCCCCAGGTTCGGCGCCTGGTCTTGGGGACCTCTAAGAGGCCAGCATCACTAGACCTGAGGGAACGGGACGGGACATGTGGCTGGAGGAGGTCAGAGAGGTAGGGTGGAGCCAGGTTATGGAGTGCCTTGTGGGTGGTGAGGAGTGATTTAAAGGTGTATTTGATAAGCAGCCAGTGGAGGTCACGAAGGACAGGTGTGATGTGCTCTCAGGAGCGGGTTCCGGTGAGCAGGAGGGCAGCCTGCTCAACGGAACACCGGAACCCCCCCAACAATAGGGGGCTGGGGTGTATACTGTAGCCCGGAAGAGTTAGGGCTGCATGGGATTCTGGGTATTTGTTTTGTTGTGTTTATGTTGTGTTACGGTGCGGATGTTCTCCCAAAATGTGTTTGTCAATGTTGTTTGGTGTGGGTTTACAGTGTGGCGCATATTTGTAACCGTGATAACGTTGTTTATACGGCCACCCTCAGTGTGACCTGTATGGCTGTTGATCAACTATGGAATTGCAGTCGCTTACTGCGTCTACAGAAGCTAAATCCAACATGTGGCTAGGCTGGCACGCTGTTTATACAGGTTGTAGAAGACTCTAAAGGCAGTGCCTCCACGGTACCCCCTTAATGTTGTTGTTAGGTCGAAATTCGGGGGGATTATTGCCCCTGGAGGGGCACTGAAAATTGGGAGTCGCCCGGAAAAATCGAGGGTATACAAGTATGAGGCTGTATAGCGCCATTCCCATAAAACCTGCGGGCCACACCAACATTAAATTTTCATATTAAGATGCGGGGCGCTAAAATAACGTCTCGCGGGCCGCAAATGGCTCCCGGGCCGCGTGTTTGAGACCCTTGGTTTAGACTCTTGCCCTCAGGATGTAGGTATGCCCATAGTAATAGAAAGGCCAAAAACAACCGATGCATAAGATCCTTTGTTCCCTCAGCTTTTGTTTTTATAACTGAGCTTCTTAAACAAACAGTTAGTGGGAAGCGATGTGTGATGATTAGTTTTTATTGTATTACAAATGTTTTTAGTTTTTAGCTCAATGCCTTCATGATGGTTTGTATGTTGTATGTATTTTATGTATTTAGGGACCGAATGTCCCTTTGGGACAGATGACCCTATTGTATTTCTAAGGTTTTATTATTATTATTCCGCCGCCTCTTTGAGCTGTAATTTGACCCCCTTAACATGCTTTAAAACTCACCATATTTGACACACTCATCAGGACTGGCGAAAATTGCCATCTAATTAAAAACCAAAGCCCAAAACTCAAAATTGCGCTCTAGCGCCCCCTAAGAAAAAACACAGACAAAACTGCTTGTATGAGACATGAAACAAAAAACTCTATGTAGGTCTGACTTAGACCTATATTTCATACATTGACATCTTTCAGCAAAAATCAACAGGAAG
>NC_084617.1:5373947-5453947 GCF_033978795.1 Nerophis ophidion | reverse complement strand
CACCAGTTTTCGCCTGGAAAAACTGGAAAATTTATCTCGAAAGTCCTTAAAAAGTGCTTGAATTTGGCCATGCAAACACCAATGAAATTGAATAGTCACACTGCTTCATTTTCTATGCCCCAATCAGTTCATGATAACTGCTGCTGCAATGTTAGGCTTCGGTTTTAGCAGATTTTGCCTATTTTGTCCTACAGACAGCATTTGGTGACTCCAACAAACAAGGCTATGGATTGATTCACACCGGTTTTCGCCTGGAAAAACAGGAAAATTTATCTCGAAAGTCCTTAAAAAGTGCTTGAATTTGGCCATGCAAACGGCAATGACATTGAATAGTCATACTGCTTCATTTTCCATGCCCCATTCAGTTCATGATAACCGCTGCTTCAATGTTAGGCTTAGGTTTTAGCAGATTTTCCCTATTTTGTCCTACAGACAGCATTTAGTGACCTCAACCAACAAGGCTATGGATTGATTCACACCGGTTTTCGCCTGGAAAATTTATCTCGAAAGTCCTTAAAAAGTGCTTGAATTTGGCCATGCAAACAGCAATGACATTGAATAGTCACACTGCTTCATTTTCCATGCCCCATTCAGTTCATGATAACCGCTGCTTTAATGTTAGGCTTTTGTTTTAGCAGATTTTGCCTATTTTTTCCTACAGACAGCATTTGGTGACCTCAACCAACAAGACTATGGATTGATTCACACCGGTTTTTGCCTGGAAAAACGATCTCGAAAGTCCTTAAAAAGTGCTTGAATTTGGCCATGCAAACACCAATGACATTGAATAGTCACACTGCTTCATTTTCTATGCACCAATCAGTTCATGATAACTGTTGCTGCAATGTTAGGCTTCAGTTTTAGCAGATTTTCCCTATTTTTCCTACTGACAGCATTTGGTGACCTCAACCAACAAGGCTATGGATTGATTCACACCGGTTTTCGCCTGGAAAAACTGGAAAATTTATCTCGAAAGTCCTTAAAAAGTGCTTGAATTTGGCCATGCAAACAGCAATGACATTGAATAGTCACACTGCTTCATTTTCCATGCCCCATTCAGTTCATGATAACTCCAACAATGCTATGGATTGATTGACACCGGTTTTCGCCTGGAAAAACTGGAAAATTTATCTCGAAAGTCCTTAAAAAGTGCTTCAATTTGGCTATGCAAACAGCAATGACATTGAATAGTCACACTGCTTCATTTTCTATGCCCCAATCAGTTCATGATAACTGCTTCTGCAATGTTAGGCTTAGGTTTTAGCAGATTTTGCCTATTTTGTCCTACAGACAGCATTTGGTGACCTCAACCAATAAGACTATGGATTGATTCACACCGGTTTTCGCCTGGAAAAACTGGAAAATTTATCTCGAAAGTCCTTAAAAAGTGCCTGAATTTGGCCATGCAAACAGCAATGACATTGAATAGTCACACTGCTTCATTTTCTATGCCCCAATCAGTTCATGATAACTGCTGCTGCAATGTTAGGCTTAGGTTTTAGCAGATGTTGCCTATTTTGTCCTACAGACAGCATTTGGTGACCTCAACCAACAAGGCTATGGATTGATTCACACCGGTTTTCGCCTTGAAAATTTATCTCGAAAGTCCTTAAAAAGTGCTTGAATTTGGCCATGCAAACAGCAATGACATTGAATAGTCCCACTGCTTCATTTTCCATGCACCAATCAGTTCATGATAACTGTTGCTGCAATGTTAGGCTTCAGTTTTAGCAGATTTTCCCTATTTTTCCTACTGACAGCATTTGGTGACCTCAACCAACAAGGCTATGGATTGATTCACACCGGTTTTCGCCTGGAAAAACTGGAAAATTTATCTCGAAAGTCCTTAAAAAGTGCTTGAATTTGGCCATGCAAACAGCAATGACATTGAATAGTCACACTGCTTCATTTTCCATGCCCCATTAAGTTCATGATAACTACAGCTTCAATGTTAGGCTTAGGTTTTAGCAGATTTTCCCTATTTTTCCTACTGACAGCATTTGGTGACCTCAACCAACAAGGCTATGGATTGATTCACACCAGTATTTGCCTGGAAAAACGATCTCGAAAGTCCTTAAAAAATGTTTGAATTTGGCCATGCAAACAGCAATGACATTGAATAGTCACACTGCTTTATTCTCTATGCCCCATTCAGTTCATGATATCCGCTGCTTCAATGTTAGGCTTAGGTTTTAGCAGATTTTCCTTGTTTTGTCGTACAGACAGCATTTGGTGATTCACACCGGTTTTCGCCTGGAAAAACTGGAAAAATTATCTCTAAAGTCTTTAAAAAGTGCTTGAATTTGGCAATGGTAAAGGTGTACCAACCCTGATGTTCTACATTCTCTGTTTACAAACTATGGTGAAACCAAGTGTGGAGCGGGGCACTGCCCCTGGGGAGCGGCTAGCGTGGAATTCCCAAATCAAATGTATGCTTTGCCAGGCTGGCGGATGATGATGATGATGATGATGAGGAGGAGGAGGCGTTGGGCGAAGAGGAAGGGCCTGTCTCTGGAAATCAAAAAAAGGGGGACTACGCAGGGGGGAGAGGCTCTGGGAAAAGGCCTCCTTTCCCTCTGTGTGTGTATGAGGGTGCAAAGTGGAGCATAGAAGGGGCCCTATTGTCCCGCTCCATTCCCACCACTCGACAACTCATTACTATTCACAGCACACCGCTCCCCCTAACTGCTCGCCCTCTCACATCCACTCCTATAGAGCTCACTCCCAATTCTAATTTGTATAGTTCTCAAAACCCTGGGATGCATGTAGGACCGTGCGTGAGAGTTTCACTGTGTTTTTGTCACAGAAAGTCCAACCATCACTTTTGTCCACACTAATACCCTGTCTGGCTGTACAGTGCCCCACAACAGCAATGGGATTCCATTACATAATAGCCCACTCTAAATAATTCCCCCCTTTGGCTGAAAGGTCTTGATACCTGGCATGCAAATGCAGGTGAACTCTCCGATGCGGTCCAGGCAAGTGGCGTCGTTCTGGCAAGGCATGGAGAGGCATTCATTGATGTCGATCTCACAACGGGGGCCGGCGTACCCCCGGCCGCACTGACACTGGAAGGAGCCCTCGGTGTTCACGCACTTCCCGAAGTGCTCGCACGGGTTCGCGCCTGCGGGATCAGAGAGGAGTGGATGGGTGATAAATGAACGTTGTCGCAATATGTTGACAAAGGACAAGCGGCAGACATACCGATGGAGCATTCGTCCATGTCCTGGTTACAAGCACCTCCCACGAAGCCGGCAGGACAGGTGCAGATGGCACGGCCGTTAAGGGGGTTGGTGTCGCACACGGCCCCCTCGTTGCAAGGATTGCTCACACATGCGTCCTCGAGGTGGCACAGCAAACCTTATGGAAAGAGAAAGATTGTCCTTATTGCATTGTTTAGGGCAGGGGCGCCCACACTTTTTCTGCAGGCGAGCTACTTTTCAATTGACCAACTCGAGGGGATCTACCTCATTTATATATATCATTTATATTTATTTATTTATGAAAGAGACATTTTTGTAAACAAGTTAAATGTGTTTAATGATAATACAAGCATGTGTAACACATATAGATGTCTTTCTTTCACAAAGACAAGAATATAAGTTGGTGTATTACCTGATTCTGATGACTTGCATTGATTGGAATCAGACAGTAATGATGATAACGCCCACATTTTCAAATGGAGGAGAAAAAAAGTGGTCCTTTCTGTACAATACCACATGAAAGTGGTTGCTTTTTGGCATCTAATTCATCCAGCTTCCATACACTTTACAAGAAAAACATCGGCGGCAAATTCCGTAGCTTGCTTGATTGACATTCACGGCACCCGAGGGTCTTGTGAGATGACGCTGGCTGCTGCCAGTTCATTATTATGAAAAAATGACAGAGAGGAAGGCGAGAAACACTTTTTAGTTCAACAGACTTTCGCGCCGTCCCTTCCGTCAAAACTCTAAAGGCCGACTGCACATTTCCTATCTTCACAATAAAAGCCCTGCTTCATGCTGCCTGCGCTAACAAAATAAGAGTCTCGGAAAGCTGGCGTGCACAAGTGATGTGCACGCCAGCTTTCTGAGGGATCGCTTGTGCACGCCAGTTTTCCGAGACTCTGTATTTAGTTAGCGCAGGCAGCATGAAGCAGGGCTTTTATTGTGAAGATAGGAAATGTGCAGTCAGCCTTTAGAGTTTTGACGGAAGGTACGGCGCGAGAGTCTGTTGAAATAAAAAGTGTTTCTCGCCTTCCTCTCGGTCATATTTTCATAATAATGATCTTGCAGCAGCCAGCGTCATCTCACAAGACCCTCCGGTACCGTGAATGTCATTTAAGTGACGTCTTGGTGAAGATTGATGATCACTCATTTTTAGGTCTATTTTTTTTAAAAGACTGGCTGGAGATCGACTGACACACCCCCCGCGGTCGACTGGTAGCTCGCGATCGACGTAATGGGCACCCCTGGTTTAGGGGTTGGGATAGACCCCTGAGTCTATCAGTCCAAGACATTTAGGACAATTCTTTGCTTCTGACTTGACAGTGTGGGGAGTGCTCAAGTTCCGCAGTGCACAAATCCAGCTCTGCAACAGCTTTGAACTAAAACCCATCCTACATAACGTAATGAACAGGCTGAAATGTTCAAATAGTTGTATAAAACCTCTTCAGAATTTCAGATACTTTAGGTGTTATTGCTTGGGTTTACATGACGTCATTGGATTCGTGTGGTGGTCAACAGGTTCCCACTTGGTACCAGGTGCCATTTAGCCTTTCTCGAAGAAAAATACCAATGCTTGTGTTGTTTTTAAGTATTCAAATCGTGAAAAGGATAAACATATCTTCAGAGTTACTCAAGAGCTAATCTGGAAGACAACAAGAAAAGAGGCACACAGTCCAGATCAAAGGAGCAGAGTCGAAAAACACGCGGGTTTGCAGTGATCACTGGTATTATCTGGATATTGTTCGTATTTTATCTTGTTTCGGCGATCCTAAAATACCTTTTTGCAATGAGTGGTCTCTAACGCACCAACTTGGCGAGTCTAAATCAAATAAAGCGAATGTGAGCAAACCCTAAAAGAGTTAAGCTTTTACCAAAGGCAGCAATCATAAATCAAGCATTCAAGCACATACACAACGTTGAGATCTGTAGTTATATTTCGATAGAGATGAGGAAAACCCAGCGTGGTTGTAGATGCAAAGTTAAATCATGAAATGCAACCTTACCCGAGCTAAAATGTTGCATGATTTATCCGAGAGAGTCTTGATATCAATTTCCTTGACCCAAGCAATTTGTAGACCTCCATGCCTTTCCGAATATTGGGGCGGTTTAGCTCGGTTGGTAGAGTGACCGTGTCAGCAATTTGAGGGTTGCAGGTTCGATTCCCGCTTCCGCCAACCTAGTCACTGCCGTTGTGTCCTTGGGCAAGACACTTTACCCACCTGCTCCCAGTGCCACCCACACTGGTTTGAATGTAACTTAGATATTGGGTTTCACTATGTAAAGCGCTTTGAGTCACTAGAGAAAAAGCGCTATATAAATATAATTCACTTCACTTCATATCTGTTTTGTCGTGTAGAATGATGTCTAGAGCACAACAGTTCGATATGTCTGAAAACCCGACCGGCGTTTAATCCCTTATCACTCAACAAATCTTTTTTTGATAAAATATAGGCATCTATTCCACTGGATAGTTTGGTTGTTCACTTGTATCTTCCTTTTGCAGGAAGATTTAAAGGCCTACTGAAATGAGATTTTTCCTATTCAAACGGGGATAGCAGGTCCGTTCTATGTGTCATACTTGATCATTTCGCGATATTGCCATATTTTTGCTGAAAGGATTTAGTAGAGAACATCGACGATAAAGTTTGCAACTTCTGGTGCTGATAAAAAAGCCTTGCCTGTACCGGAAGTAGCAGACGATGTGCGCGTGACGTCACGGGTTGTGGAGCTCCTCACATCTGAACATTGTTTACAATCATGGCCACCAGCAGCGAGAGCGATTCGGACCGAGAAAGCGACAATTTCCACATTAATTTGAGCGAGGATGAAAGATTTGTGGATGAGGAAAGTGAGAGTGAAGGACTAGGGAAAAAAAAAAGACTATACAGTGGGAGCGATTCAGATGTTTTTAGACAAATTAACTTTGATAATTCTGGAAAATCCCTTATCTGCTCATTGTGTTACTAGTGTTTTAGTGAGATTATATGGTCGTTCCTGTACAACCTCAAGGTTGGCCCCGCACCTTCCTTCAGCACCAGTCGACGGGAGGTGGCAATGCCCATCTCTGCCCTTCGCAAGGGTCCCTCTTCGAAACACGATCTTTCGAAATGATCGCTGCATAATACACTGTACTTTGTGTGTGTGGTCCAATCCAACCGTGTTCGCCTGACCGCTCTGTTCCATAGTAAAGCTTCACAGTCATCTTTCGGGAATGTAAACAATGAAGCTGTGTTTGTGTTGCTAAAGGCGGCCGCAATACACCGCTTCCCACCTACAGCATTCTTCTTTGACGTCTCCATTATTCATTGAACAAATTGCAAAAGATTCAGCAACACAGAAGTCCAGAATACTGTGGAATTATGCGATGAAAACAGACGACTTATAGCTGGGAACGGTGCTGGAACAAAATGTTCTCGACAATGCCTGACGTCACGCGCACGTGTCATCATACCGCGACATTTTAGCATGATACTTCCGCGCGAAATTTAAAATTGCAATTTAGTAAACTAAAGCGGCCGTATTGGCATGTGTTGCAATGTTAATATTTCATCATTGATATATAAACTATCAGACTGCGTGGTCGCTAGTAGTGGCTTTCAGTAGGCATTAAACCTATTTTGTTCTCATATCTTGCTGCACCACAACCATCTTGGCTCGGTTGACCACCACTGTTTTTTTTTACCTACGGCAAGAAAACATGTGACGGAATAGAAGCAATACCCAGGTGTCTCAATATATTTGTCAAGATAGTGTAGTTCAGGGGTCACCAACGCGGTGCCCGCGGGCACCAGGTCGCCCGTAAGGACCAGATGAGTCGCCCGCTGGCCTGTTCTAAAAATAGCTCAAATAGCAGCACTTACCAGTGAGCTGCCTCTATTTTTTAAATTGTATTTATTTACTAGCAAGCTGGTCTCGCTTTGCTGGACATTTTTAATTCTAAGAGAGACAAAACTCAAATAGAATTTGAAAATCCAAGAAAATATTTTAAAGATTTGGTCTTCACTTGTTTGAATAAATTCATATATTTTTTTTACTTTGCTTCTTATAACTTTCAGAAAGACAATTTTAGAGAAAAAATACAACCTTAAAAATGATTTTAGGATTTTTAAACACACATACCTTTTTACCTTTTAAATTCCTTCCTCTTCTTTCCTGACAATTTAAATCAATGTTCAAGTCATTTTATTTTTTTGTAAAGAATAATAAATACATTTTGATTTAATTCTTCATTTTAGCTTCTGTTTTTTTAACGAAGAATATTTGTGAAATAGTCCTTCAAACATATTAGGATTAAAATTCCCAAAAATTATTCTGGCAAATCTAGAAAATCTGTAGAATCAAATTTAAATCTTATTTCAAAGTCTTTTGAATTAAAAAAAAAAATGTTCTGGAAAATCTAAAATAAGTAATGATTTGTCTTTGTTAGAAATATAGTTTGGTCTAATTTGTTATATATTCTAACAAAGTGGAGTTTGGATTTTAACCTATTTAAAACATGTCATCAAACTTATTAAATTAATCTTAATCAGGAAAAAATACTAATAATGTTCCATGATTTTTTTATTTTATTTTTTTTTCAAAAAGATTCGAATTAGCTAGTTTTTCTCCTTTTTTTTTGGTTGAATTTTGAATTTTTAAATAGTCAATTGAAGATAAACTATGTTTTAAAATTTAATTTACATTCTTTTCGTGTTTTCTCCTCTTTTAAACTGTTCAATTAAGTGTTTTTTTCATCATTTATTCTCTACAGAAAACCTTCCGTAAAAGGAAAAAAATGTACGACCGAATGACAGACATAAATACCCATTTTATATATATGTATAGATTTATTTATTAAAGGTAAATTGAGCAAATTAGCTATTTCTGGCAATTTATTTAAGTGTGTATCAAACTGGTAGCCCTTGGCATTAATCAGTACCCAAGAAGTAGCTCTTGCTTTCAAAAAGGTTGGTGACCCCTGGTGTAGTTAATGAAGGCCTTAAAGGTGTGCTTCCACTAAAAAAAACATGCATGCAGGTTCTTAAGCCCGTTCGCTTACCCGTCTTGCCGACAGGACACTCGCAAAAGAAGGAGGCGACTCGGTCATGGCAGGTGGCGCCGTTGAAGCACACGGCTATGGCGCAGTCGTCGATGTTCTCGCTGCAGTCGTCACCCGTCCAGCCGTTAACGCAGACGCACGTGTGGCCCCCGATGGTGTTGAAGCAAGTCCCCCCGTTGTGGCAGGCGTTTGGTTGCATTAGACACTCGTTGACGTCCTCGGCGCAGTATTGTCCTGGTGAGGTGCCGGCATGTTAGTCGACTCATTCATTAGTGAAACATACAGTGGGGCAGAAAAGTATTTAGTCAGCCAGCGATTGTGCAAGTTCTCCCACTTAAAATGATGACAGAGGTCTGTAATTTTCATCCTAGGTACACTTCAACTGTGAGAGGCAGAATGTGAAAAAAAAATCCAGGAATTCACATTGTAGGAATTTTAAAGAATTTATTTGTAAATTATGGTGGAAAATAAGTATTTGGTCAACCATTCAAAGCTCTCACTGATGGCTCAAAATCTCACGATTCATTCTTTCCTTAACACGGATCAATCGTCCTGTCCCCTTAGCAGAAAAAGAGCCCCAAAGCATGATGTTTCCACCCCCATGCTTCACAGTAGGTATGGTGTTCTTGGGATGCAACTCAATATTCTTCTTCCTCCAAACACGACGAGTTGAGTTTATACCAAAAAGTTACATTTTGGTTTCATCCGGCCACATGACATTCTCCCAATCCTCTGCTGTATCATCCATGTATCCATTTTGGTATAAACTCAACTCGTCGTGTTTGGAGGAAGAAGAATACTGAGTTGCATCCCAAGAACACCATACCTACTGTGAAGCATGGGGGTGGAAACATCATGCTTCGGGGCTGTTTTTCTGCTAAGGGGACAGGACGATTGATCCGTGTTAAAGGGGAACATTATCAGCAGACCTATGTAAGCGTCAATATATACCTTGATGGTGCAGAAAAAAGACCATCTATTTTTTTAACCGGTTTCCCAACTCTAAATGGGTGAATTTCGGCGAATTAAACGCCCTTCTGTTTATTGCGCTGGAAGCGATGACGTCAGAATGTGACGTCGCCGAGGTAACACACCCGCCATTTTCATTTTCAACACATTACAAACACCGGGTCTCAGCTCTGTTATTTTCTGTTTTTTCGACTATTTTTTGGAACCTTGGAGACATCATGCCTCGTCGGTGTGTTGTCGGAGGGTGTAACAACACTAACAGGGAGGGATTCAAGTTGCACCGCTGGCCCGAAGATGCCAAAGTGTCTGCCGCCAGACCCCCATTGAATGTGCCAGAGTGTCTCCACATTTGACCGACAGACATGGCACAGAGATGTATGGATAACCTGCAGATGCATTTGCAACGATAGTCAACGAAATCACAAAGGTGAGTTTTGTTGATGTTGACTGCCAGCTAATCGATGCTAACATGCTATTTACCGGCGGTGCTAAAGCAGACATGGCACAGAGATGTATTGATAACCTGTAGATGCATTTGCAACTATATTACATTTCCTTCCACCCACATTTAATGCGAAACAAACACTTACCAATCGACTGATTTAAGTTGCTCCAGTGTCAAAAGATGAGAAAGTCCTGATCGTTTGGTCCGCACATTTTACCGCCGATGCTAACGCAGCTATTCGGCCATGCTATGGCTATGAATAGCGTCAATAGCTTCAGTTTCTTCTTCAATATTTTCATACTCCAACCATCTGTTTCAATACATGCGTAATCTGTTGAATCGCTTAAATCGCTGAAATCCGAGTTTGAATCCGAGCTAATGTCGCTATATCTTGCTGTGGTATTCCCATTGTTTGTTTACATTGGCAGCACTGTGTGACGTCACAGGGAAATGGATAGTAATTTCGAAGATAACAAAAATAAGGCACTTTAAAGCTTTATTTAGGGATATTCCGAGACCGGTAAAATTTTGAAAAAAACTTCAAAAAATACAACAAGCCACTGGGAACTGATTTTTATTGTTTTTCACCCTTTTGAAATTGTGATAATGTTCCCCTTTAAGGAAAGAATGAATGGGGCCATGTATCGTGAGATTTTGAGCCATCAGTGAGAGCTTTGAATGGTTGACCAAATACTTATTTTCCACCATAATTTACAAATAAATTCTTTAAAATTCCTACAATGTGAATTCCTGGATTTTTTTTTCCACATTCTGTCTCTCACAGTTGAAGTGTACCTAGGATGAAAATGACAGACCTCTGTCATCATTTTAAGTGGGACAACTTGCACAATCGCTGGCTGACTAAATACTTTTTTGCCCCACTGTACTTTTAAACATGACGTGACGTACCTGTCCATTCAGGTGCACACTGGCAGTTGTACGTGTTGACTCCATCCACACAAATCCCTCCATTCATGCACTTGTGGCCAGGACAGTCATCCACATTATTTTCACAGTTGTGTCCCTGAAAACCTGAGACGGACGCAGAAGAAACGGGTGATGAGAAACAAACGCATGAAACGCTCACAACCCTCCTGGCACGTTTCCCACAGTAGTAGCGGTGTGAGGCAGTAAAAAGGTTGAGAGGGTGTCTGGACTGTTTACATCCTCTCTTGACGGTTCCCACGCGACGCCGGCATCAGCCGCGGTGGCTCGTTGAGAAGTTTTCGCGCTCCCCGCGATCTTTGCTTGTTTTACAATCTTTTAGTTTCAATGACTTCCTTTCTGGCAAGAGATATTTCCTGCCGGCTCCCTAGTGGCAAGCCAGAAGAGTCCATTAGGTGAATTCCTCCTGTTGTGAGTATAGTGGAGCAGAGCTCCTCTAACTTCTCCCACCAACCCATTTCTCATCGGGGGGGGATATTAATAGCAGACAGGAAGTTGACCTGTGACGGAGGAGAAAATCCCAGCATCGGAGCTGTGAACTACGTCATCAGCCTGGGAAGGATCAGTTCAGCTCTGGGAAAACAGTGGGCTTGCATTATGTGAAAGTGATGGTTTGCATGTGTGCAGGGGCATGTTTCTCCCAGTAGGGACAGTTCATCTGGTCTGACATACCGTATTTCCTTGAATTGTATATAGTATGCGCCTGCCTAGAATTACGGCCGGGTCAAACTCGTTTTGCAAAATAAATAGCGCTTGCTTAGCATTAACGCCGGGTCAAACACATTTCGCAAACTATTTTTATTAGCGCATGTCTAGAATTTCCACCGGGTCAAACTCGTCACGTCACGAGTGACACTTCCCTTGTCATCATTTTCAAAATGGACGAGGCTGATTTCAATCATTTGAAATCGCATAAAGGGAAGAAGATTAAGAGCTATTCAGTAGGATTTAAGGTCCAAGCTATTGAATATGCTAAAAAGAACAGTAAGTAGCTATGTTTTGTTAATATACCGTAGCTGCGTGTGTCAAATATGAGTCATTAAATGACTCCCGCCTCCTGGTGGTAGAGGGCGCTAGTGCGACTATTCGGCTGCATAAGAAGTGACAACAAGCAGCAAGAGTGAGCAGCGTTGACCTACTCAGTGGCCTAGTGGTCGCCCCAATATCGGTACGTTGTGAGTTCAAACCCCGGCCGAGTCATACCAAAGACTATAAAAATGGGACTCATTACCTCCCTGCTTGGCACTCAGCATCAAGGGTTGGAATTGGGGGTTAAATCACCAAAAATGATTCCCGGGCGCGCAACCGCTGCTGCCCACTGCTCCCCTCACCTCCCAGGGGGTGATCAAGGGTGATGGGTCAAATGCAGAGAATAATTTCGCCACACCAAGAGTGCGTGTGACAATCATTGGTACTTTAACTTTGATTTTTTCCTTCCGCTTGCACTTTTAACATGGAGGATTACATATCTAAAATAAAACCATTTTCTAAACTGGACTTTCAATCGAAGCAGGAGGTAATAAATCGACTTTTAAAACTGAAGAAAGATAAGGAAGACTTGTATAAACAAGTTATCGATGCTTTTGATCAGAAGGAACTGCGCATGGACTTCATTTATAAGTAAAGGTAAGACCATAATAAAGTTTTTTTTATTAAATGTGCTTTTCATGATGGTATCCTTACATCACACTCAAATTTTTAAGCGCAGGCCTCAATTTACCGCATGCCTTTGTGTAAACGCCGGAGTGAGAAGAGGTTTTAAAATAATTAGCGTCCCGGCGGCAATTCAAGGAAATACAGTAATATGGTTAGTTTCCCCGAATAGCGTGATATTCTAGCAAAACCAAAGAACGCATTCCAACTTTTAACCTTTAAGCCCACAATCCTTTGGAATTCATCAAATGTATAAACTTGAGTGCTGATACCCGAGCTACAAACTCGCTCCCCCCGACATGTAATGTTAGAGCATACAATTGCAAAGGCTACCTAAAAAAGTTGTAAAAATGCTACAGATAAGAGAAAAACATCTCATTTGATGAGTTTTATTGTACCTGGCAGGCAGGCACATTCATAGGAATGGTCACTGGTCTGGCGACAAGTCCCTCCATTGAGGCACTGGGAGGGGGCGCAGGGCAGCGTGGAGACTTCGCAGGTGCGCCCGCTGTACCCAGGTCCACACTGGCAGCGGAAGGACCCGTGCGTGTTGACGCAGAGGCCGCCGTTGAGGCACACGCCGGGCTTGCGGCACTCGTCCACGTCGCTGCGGCAGTTCTTTCCCTGGAAGCCAGGTGGGCAGGAGCAGTTGTAGTGGTTATTCCAGTTGGCACAGCGGGCGCCGTTTGCACAGGGACTGGTGGCACAGGCGTCAATGAGCAAACAGTCTTGGCCTGTAATTAAAGGTGTGTTCAGCTGAGGACTCAAGACTCTCCAAGAGCTGATCTATCGGGTGTATTCTGATTGGTCTACCTCTGAAGCCCCTCTGGCACACACAGCTGTACTGTGGGATACTGTTGACCACCTGGCTCTTACAAGCAGCCCCATTAAGGCAAGGTGATCGGTGGCAAGGATCTTGGTGTCGGCAGAGTGGACCGATGAATCCAGGACGACATCTGGACAAAACAATTCACACATAGGAGTCAAAACAGGTAACTTTGATATTCGGGATGCAAAGAAGAAAACTTTTGGATCAAACAATTCCCATCATGTTCATTAATATACCACATCTGGCATTCCGGATCCTGGATAACTCCTTGACTCATACTGTGGTGCGACCTAGGCGCCTACGCCCTGAAATTATTCCGTATTAGCGCCGGTTCCTTCAGAAGTACAGTGTGGTTTGCGGAGTGAGCGATGCACTCGCATACGAAGCCAGGCCATATCCTGATTTACCAAACGCACAATTTGCATCCGCTCCAGCTGGAGAGACCCATTTTCTGCATGTCAGCGAACATTCCACCGCCGTTGCAGCCTTTTTTCCGCAGGTCAGCTGTAAAGAAACCGGAGCACACCCAACGACGACTGCCAGGAAGCCGGGCGATTCCACCCAAATACTGACACAAGAAATATGGAGACTTCACTCGCTCTTGTAGAGCAAATAGAAAAAGGCATCTGTGATTTTTTTGGAAGTGACACCAAACAAACACATACCAATCGTTGGTCAGAAGGCGATCGCCGAATTAGTCCGCGCTTCCTCCCGTGCCGCTGTCTGTCGCGATATGGCTCAATAGTTTCAGTTTCTTCTTCAATTTCATTTTCGCTATCTGCCTCCACACTCCAACCATCCGTTTCAATACATGCGTAATCTGTTGAATCGCTTGCGCCGCTGAAATCCGAGTCTGAATCCGAGCTACTATGCTATACTTTTCTGTGTTTTCCGCCATTTTTGTCTCTGTTGGCTTCACGTGGTGACGTCACAGGACAATAGACGGGTGGATATAACTTGTGACACCTTGGCCTTTTTCAAGTGACATTAGTTGTTTTGTCTTTTACCTAAACATTGAAACAAGAGTATCTGATTGCTCTCTGCGGATTGATTGGAGTTCAGACAAGGTTTGAGTTAGTAGTTAGTAGTAGTTTGTGCAGCCCTTTGAGACACTAGTGATTTAGGGCTATATAAGTAAACGATTGATTGATTGATTTGTAGCTATATTTGCATCCAGCCTTTCCCTCCACACACATTTAATGCCAAACAAACACATACCAATCGTTGGTCAGAAGGCGATCGCCGAATTAGTCCGCGCTTCCTCCCGTGCCGCTGTCTGGCGCGATATGGCTCAATAGTTTCAGTTTCTTCTTCAATTTCATTTTCGCTATCTGCCTCCACACTCCAACCATCCGTTTCAATACATGCGTAATCTGTTGAATCGCTTGCGCCGCTGAAATCCGAGTCTGAATCCGAGCTACTATGCTGTACTTTTCTGTGTTTTCCGCCATTTTTGTCTCTGTTGGCTTCACGTGGTGACGTCACAGGACAATAGACGGGTGGATATAACTTGTGACACCTTGGCCTTTTTCAAGTGACATTAGTTGTTTTGTCTTTTACCTAAACATTGAAACAAGAGTATCTGATTGCTCTCTGCGGATGGATTGGAGTTCAGACAAGGTTTGAGTTAGGAACTTGACACCCACAGTGGAGCCTCTGGCTGGAACAAGCCCCCTCTTCAAACGGGCTGTTTGATGCTGATGACAGAGCCGTGATGGCTGGGTTCACCCTGAGGCTCGGTCTTCTTTTCTTTCACTGGATAACAACCCCTGGGCATCATCCACAATGGGTTTTCCTCTGTTCTATTTTGTACAAGCATTATTTCACTCTATTGTGGTGCTTTCTCTATAAAACAAACTGGTTGGGAGCAAGCCAGCCTTTCGGGAACATGTTTTTGATGTTTTGTTTTCATTGAAGCGTTACAAGAACAATAGCTTAAAGAGAAGCCACAGGACTTGGCACAAGGGAGTGTACAGGTGTATCCACGAGAAAGCGGCAGAGAAAAGTGCAGTAAAATAGTTGTCGTCCCTAAAGCCTATCCCGGAGGACTTAGGGTGATTATTAGACTTGACACTCGAAATTGATAGGTATCAGTCAAAGGGAGATTCCATCCATCATCTTCCGCTTATCCGGTCGGGTCGCGGGGGCAACAGCCTAAGCAGGGAAACCCAGACTTCCCTCTCCCCAGCCACTTCGTCTAGCTCTTCCCGGGGGATCCCGAGGCGTTCCCAGGCCAGCCGGGAGACATAGTCTTCCCAACGTGTCCTGGGTCTTCCCCGTGGCCTCCTACCGGTTGGACGTGCCCTAAACACCTCCCTAGGGAGGCGTTCGGGTGGCATCCTGACCAGATGCCCGAACCACCTCATCTGGCTCCTCTCGACCGTGTCCCTCGGGAAGTCCTGTGGGGAGTGCTCAGAGAGTATGGGGTATCGGACTGTCTTATTGTGGCGGTCCGTTCCCTGTACGATCAGTGCCAGAGCTTGGTTTGCATTGCCGGCAGTAAGTCGAACACATTTCCAGTGAGGGTTGGACTCCGCCAAGGCTGTCCTTTGTCACCGATTCTGTTCATAACTTTTATGGACAGAATTTCTAGGCGCAGTCAAGGCGTTGAGGGGTTCCGGTTTGGTGACCGCAGGATTAGGTCTCTGCTTTTTGCAGATGATGTGGTCCTGATGGCTTCATCTGACCGGGATCTTCAGCTCTCGCTGGATCGGTTCGCAGCCGAGTGTGAAGCGACCGGAATGAGAATCAGCACCTCCAAATCCGAGTCCATGGTTCTCGCCCGGAAAAGGGTGGAGTGCCATCTCCGGGTTGGGGAGGAGACCCTGCCCCAAGTGGAGGAGTTCAAGTACCTAGGAGTCTTGTTCACGAGTGAGGGAAGAGTGGATCGTGAGATCGACAGGCGGATCGGTGCGGCGTCTTCAGTAATGCGGACGTTGTACCGATCCGTTGTGGTGAAGAAGGAGCTGAGCCGGAAGGCAAAGCTCTCAATTTACCGGTCGATCTACGTTCCCATCCTCACCTATGGTCATGAGCTTTGGGTCATGACCGAAAGGATAAGATCACGGGTACAAGCGGCCGAAATGAGTTTCCTCCGCCGTGTGGCGGGTCTCTCCCTTAGAGATAGGGTGAGAAGCTCTGCCATCCGGGAGGAACTCCAAGTAAAGCCGCTGCTCCTCAAAGGGAGATTATGAAGAGGAATTCAATTACATGAAGCGCTACATTACCAAAGGCCCAATAAAATGAATTAGAAGTTGATTCGTGGCTGGGAGAATGGAAGCGAACGCTGGCTCAGCTCTTACAGCTTCTATCTTTGAACAACCCCCACCGATCCCCCTACCCCAAAAAAACGCCAGCTTGGCTTTCCCTCCCTCCCCTCACGCGCACACGGGTCAAATGTCAGAGGTCCCCCGTCTGATTGTGATGATAATGTCACTCAGGCTGCAGGGCGAGGGGTGGGGCCACTCTGCGGGAGAGAATGCAACTGGTGGAGTGGAGGTGGTTAAGGAGAAGGGTAGGGGGTTGGGGGGGGGGGGTTCGGTCTGGTCCAGAGGGAATGCCATGTCATATTTCCTGTAATCCCTTGTCCCTCGCTCTGAAAACACAGCTTTCACTCCGAAATGCTGGATCCTCGTTGCCCGGGCAACGGCGCAGACGAAAGAGCAAGACTGACACTCAACCGATCATCCACCCCCCTCCTCCCCCACTCCTTGGTACCCATGGCAATTTGTCATGGCTTGGCTGGGTTTATTTAGAGGCAAATTAACTATGTCTGGAATCTTGGGGGTCAGTATGAAAATGAAAGAACTTGCAGAGGGCCTTGAGAAGTGACGGCAAAAAAGAAATCAAATGAGTTCTGGTCGGGTCAAAGTTGGATTAAGAGTTGACACTTAACAGTTAAAGGGGAACATTATCAGCAGACCTATGTAAGCGTCAATATATACCTTGATGTCGCAGAAAAAAGACCATGTTTTTTTAACCGATTTCCGAACTCTGAATGGGTGAATTTGGCGATTTAAATGCCTCTTCAATTGTTCGCTGTCGGAACGATGACGTCACAACGTGAAGCAATCTGCCATTTTCTCAAACTCATTACACACACCAAGTCGAATCAGCTGTTATTTTCCGTTTTTTCGACTGTTTTCCGTACCTCGGAGACATCATGCCTCGTCGGTGTGTTTGTCGGAGGGTGTAACAACACGAACAGGGACGGATTCAAGTTGCACCACTGGGCAAAAGATGCGAAAGTCCTTCGTTTGTTCCGCACACTGTACCGACGACAGAGATGGCAAGAATGTGCGGATATCCTGCGACACTCAAAGCAGATGCATTTCCAACGATAAAGTCAACGAAATCACAAAGGCGAATTTTATTGATGTTATTGACTTACAGTATGTGGAGTTTGCTAATCAGACATATTCGGTCACGGCATGACTGCAAGCTAATCAATGCTAACATGCTATATAGGCTAGCTTTATGTAAATATTGCATCATTATGCCTCATTTAAGCATTTAAGTCTCACCTTAAAACTCATTTGTATACTCTAGCCTTTAAATAGACTCCCTTTTTAGACCAGTTGATCTGCCGTTTCTTTTCTTTTTCCCCTATGTCCCACTCTCCCTTGTGGAGGGGGTCCGGTCCGATCCGGTGGCCATGTACTTTTGCCTCTATCGGCTGGGGACATCTCTGCGCTGCTGATCCGCCTCCGCTTGGGATGGTTTCCTGCTGGCTCCGCTGTGAACGGGACTCTCGCTGCTGTGTTGGATCCGCTTTGGACTGGACTCTCGCGACTGTGTTGGATCCATTATGGATTGAACTTTCATAGTATCATGTTAGACCCGCTCGACATCCATTGCTTTCCTCCTCTCCAAGGTTCTCATAGTCATCATTGTCACCGACGTCCCACTGGATGTGAGTTTTCCTTGCCCTTATGTGGGCCTACCGAGGATGTCGTAGTGGTTTGTGCAGCCCTTTGAGACACTAGTGATTTAGGGCTATGTAAGTAAACATTGATTGATTGATTTGTAGCTATATTTGCATCCAGCCTTTCCCTCCACCCATATTCAATGCCAAACAAACACATACCAATCGTTGGTCAGAAGGCGATCGCCGAATTCGTCCGCGCTTCCTCCCGTGCCGCTGTCTGTCGCGATATGGCTCAATAGCTTCAGTTCCTTCTTCAATTTCGTTTTCGCTATCTGCCTCCACACTCCAACCATCCGTTTCAATACATGCGTAATCTGTTGAATCGCTCGCGCCGCTGAAATCCGAGTCTGAATCCGAGCTACTATACTATACTTTTCTGTGTTTTCCGCCATTTTTGTCTCTGTTGGCTTCACGCGGTGACGTCACAGGACAATAGACGGGTGGATATAACTACGGTTAAAATCAGGCACTTTGAAGCCGTATTTTCGGGATATTGCGTGATGGGTAAAATTTTGAGAAAAACTTCGAAAAATAAAATAAGCCACTGGCAACTGATTTTTATTGGTTTTAATTAAACCCTTCAGAAATTGTGATAATGTTCCCTTTTAATATTTAAAAATCATCAGTTATTGTGAAAGTTCAAGTCGAAAATGTTATTCCTCTTGCTCAAAATGCATTGGAGCGTCGTAGCCCAAACAAGCGTTCTTTAGACTCGTCCAGACTCACGGCCAACGTGCTTTTCTCATAACACACAACTGATATCAGCTCACACAATTTGGTGGTTGTACATTGGACTCCTTATCAGACTCTTTTGGATTCCACCACGTCTCAAACACAAGGCCAGAATTTATGTCCTAGCTCCCCCCCCCCACCCCCCGCATGGATATTAGGGGCAGGTGCAGGCTGCTGTTGTGCACCGGGGGGCCCCGGGTGCCGACTTCTGACCCCTGAGCAAGAGGACGCCAGATGATGATGACGAAAGGAGGAAGGAGGTCTTTAGAGTGGTGTGGCGCAAGCAAAGACGGCCATAGTGGCTAATCCCCCCCCCCCCGTGTCAAAACATGAGGGATTTTGCCAGCTGCAACCACCCGACCCCGTGCATCTGTCTACATCTGTCACCGGGCTACTACTGTCTAGTGCTCTCTGAGACAAAATAACCCCTGCCTCGCTTAATGGGACTGGGCCAACACACACCACTACACACCACTGAAGAGACATCCTGTAAAAAAAAATAAACAACACATGCACACATTCAAAGGCACCACTGCAACAAAACGCATGCAAAACGAGAACCGCATGCCTTAACACAACGAGGAGAAACTTACAACCAGGGCGGTAGCATGAACCCACAAAAGTTGATCATCCAACCAGAGGATTGCAGAGGAAAAAAAGGAAGGAAGAATTTCATTTAATGTTATCTGAGTGACATGGACGTTTCTGATTCAAGTGAGCGCCATCACTTATGGAACCCGATGCAGCTTTTCCGGCTCTCCGGCTCATTGAAGCACAGGTAACCTGAGCTCCGGACCCCTCCCGTACAATAGCCAGAGGTCAGAGGGTGACTCACCTGTGAACAAAGACTCTGTAATCTCTGACACGGTTCATACTCGCAGTCAAGCTCCACAAAGCAACACGCCTGGAGGAGGCATCCTATCTGTGAGAGGAAAACTGCAACAATGGAGCTCGGGCTTAAACATCTGTGTTCGTACCATCATCATCATCTTCCGCTTATCCGAGGTCGGGTCGCGGGGGCAACAGCCTAAGCAGGGAAACCCAGACTTCCCTCTCCCCAGCCACTTCGTCTAGCTCTTCCCGGGGGATCCCGAGGCGTTCCCAGGCCAGCCGGGAGACATAGTCTTCCCAACGTGTCCTAGGTCTTCCCCGTGGCCTCCTACCGGTTGGACGTGCCCTAAACACCTCCCTAGGGAGGCGTTCGGGTGGCATCCTGACCAGATGCCCGAACCACCTCATCTGGCTCCTCTCGATGTGAAGGAGCAGCGGGTTTACTTTGAGTTCCTCCCGGATGGCAGAGCTTCTCACCCTATCTCTAAGGGAGAGACCCAAACTCATTTCGGCCGCTTGTACCCGTGATCTTATCCTTTCGGTCATGACCCCAAAAGCTCATGACCATAGGTGAGGATGAGAACGTAGATCGACCGGTAAATTGAGAGCTTTGCCTTCCGGCTCAGCTCCTTCTTCAGCACAATGGATCGGTACAACGTCCGCATTACTGAAGACGCCGCACCGATCCGCCTGTCGATCTCACGATCCACTCATTTCGGCCGCTTGTACCCGTGATCTTATCCTTTCGGTCATGACCCAAAAAGCTCATGACCATAGGTGAGGATGGGAACGTAGATCGACCGGTAAATTGAGAGATTTGCCTTCCGGCTCAGCTCCTTCTTCACCACAACGGATCGGTACAACGTCCGCATTACTGAAGACGCCGCACCGATCCGCCTGTCGATCTCACGATCCACTCATTTGGGCCGCTTGTACCCGTGATCTTATCCTTTCGGTCATGACCCAAAAAGCTCATGACCATAGGTGAGGATGGGAACGTAGATGGACCGATAAATTGAGAGCTTTGCCTTCCGGCTCAGCTCCTTCTTCACCAAAATGGATCGGTACAACGTCCGCATTACTGAAGACGCCGCACCGATCCGCCTGTCGATCTCACGATCCACTCATTTGGGCCGCTTGTACCCGTGATCTTATCCTTTCGGTCATGACCCAAAAAGCTCATGACCATAGGTGAGGATGAGAACGTAGATCGACCGGTAAATTGAGAGATTTGCCTTCCGGCTCAGCTCCTTCTTCACCACAACGGATCGGTACAACGTCCGCATTACTGAAGACGCCGCACCGATCCGTCTGTCGATCTCACGATCCACTCATTTCGGCCGCTTGTACCCGTGATCTTATCCTTTCAGTCATGACCCAAAGCTCATGACCATAGGTGAGGATGAGAACGTAGATCGACCGGTAAATTGAGAGATTTGCCTTCCGGCTCAGCTCCTTCTTCACCACAACGGATCGGTACAACGTCCGCATTACTGAAGACGCCGCACCGATCCGTCTGTCGATCTCACGATCCACTCATTTGGGCCGCTTGTACCCGTGATCTTATCCTTTCGGTCATGACCCAAAAAGCTCATGACCATAGGTGAGGATGAGAACGTAGATCGACCGGTAAATTGAGAGATTTGCCTTCCGGCTCAGCTCCTTCTTCACCACAATGGATCGGTACAACGTCCGCATTACTGAAGACGCCGCACCGATCCGCCTGTCGATCTCACGATCCACTCATTTCGGCCGCTTGTACCCGTGATCTTATCCTTTCGGTCATGACCCAAAAAGCTCATGACCATAGGTGAGGATGAGAACGTAGATCGACCGGTAAATTGAGAGATTTGCCTTCCGGCTCAGCTCCTTCTTCACCACAACGGACCAGTACAACGTCCGCATTACTGAAGACGCCGCACCGATCCGCCTGTCGATCTCACCATCCACTCTTCCCTCACTCGTGAACAAGACTCCTAGGTACTTGAACTCCTCCACTTGGGGCAGGGTCTCCTCCCCAACCCGGAGATGGCACTCCACCCTTTTCCGGGCGAGAACCATGGACTCGGACTCGGACTTGGAGGTGCTGATTCTCATTCCGGTCGCTTCGTTGAAGCGTAACAGTTGTGAGGGATCTAAAAATATTTCAACAACACAGGCATGACCAGAGACTATTCTTCCATTAGAGTCCGTAGTGACACAGCACTGCCAACACGAGCCCATAAACACCCCCACTTCTCCCTCCAGCAGCTCTGCTCTCCACATCTTTGCTCTCCCCTTTTCTAAGCAAAGACCCACATCGCAGGGTAGGGGGGGGGTTGTGGAGTGTTTTGTGGCCCCCAAATAAAAGAGCCAAAGTAGTCAGAACTCCTTTGTATGAACAGGTTGGCAGAAGGAGGGAGAGACGGGGGAGCAGTGACCCAAACAGCTAGTCTTTCAGGTCTGGGCTTCCATGGACCAACAGGCCTAGGCTGTCGCCTGGCAACAGTATCCCATGGTGAGTGGGGGAACCTTAGTGGGGGTGGAGGGCTTTGGGAACGAGGGTTTTGTGAGGACAGTTTGAGTACTTCGAAGGAAACTCAGGGCCGCTTGCAAAAATGAGTAAAATTCATCTCGTAGGCCTCACGTCAAGAAGCTAAATAGTGCTCTGACTTGAAAGGACTCCTGCTGCAAGATGTCCAACACAACAAATATACAATCTACTCCGGACAAATTGGCCCCAATCGCTGATAGATTCTCCGAGGCCGCTCCCTGACATTTTTCGAATGGCAGCAAAAACCACATGACACACACCCCCCCAAGGCCGAGGTCTTTCAGAGCATTCTTCATCAGACAAGACCACAAACCCTCTTCAGCCTCCAACCGACCTAAGCTGAAGCAGATTTGTGCAAAACTTTGAAATACAATTCCTAAAGAACTCCTTTCAGGATGAAAGACAAAAGCACCGTCTCCAGAATTCCCTCGGAAACGTCACATTAAGAGCAACGTGACGATACCAAAGCTATCCTGACTTCTAAGGGTTCTTTCTCGCTGTTTGACTGAAATCAACCATACGCAACATTAGATCCAGAAACCACAGTGGAGACATCCTAAAAGAAAGACCAGGACAAGGCGCTAGCAAGGAATCCAAGTAATGACTTCATGAGAGCATGCTGAATGGCAATGTGCTCCACTACTATTGTTACCAATTCATCCACTTAACCCTTGTGTGGTGTTCGGGTCTGTGGGACCCGTTTTAATTCATTTTTTCAAACTGAGACTCACTTACTTTGGCTCATTTTCTGTGAAGAAAATACATCAGAATACATATTTAATGACCACACCCCCCCCTACACATTTCTATTACATTAAAGATGTCCGGGTCCATTGGACCCGGGGCTAATAGAAGTGTGGAAAATGGTGTTCTGTGTACCACACACACACAATCAGGCCTCGACAAGAGGAGGACAAAGTGTCGGTACACAGGACATCAGAGGGTCAAATGTGCGAGAAAATGAGAGCAGACAGTGTTGACTGTTACAACCTTGTGTTGGAATCACAGGTGCAGAAACCCACAAGAAGAATCCCCGTGGGATGCAGAAACTGGCACAGAGAAATTTTCCGTGTTACGTTCTTATTGTGGTGACTCAGCCGGCGTTTGTGGGTCTGGTGGACCCCTTGCATTTTGTGGCTTTTAATGCCTCAATCAAACACGTTTATGTTAAAATACTGAGCAGATGTTTATTGGGATACGGTAAACATTTGTGCTACAAAATGCAACGGGTCCATCAGACCCACAAACGCTGGCTGACTAAGCACAATATGAACGTTGCACGGAAAATTTTCTCTGCCAGTTTCTGCAAACTTGTGTAGGAACCACAGGTGCAGAAACCCACAATAAGAATCCCCGTGGGATGCAGAAACTGGCACAGAGAAATTTTCCGTGTTAGGTTCTTAATGTGGTGACTCAGCCGGCGTTTGTGGGTCTGATGGACCCCTTGCATTTTGTAGCTTTTGATGCCTCACAATCAAACACTTTTATATTAAAATACTGAGCAGATGTTTATTGGGATAAGGCAAACATCTGTGCCACAAAATGCAACGGGTCCATCAGACCCACAAACGCTGGCTCACTAAGCACAATATGAACGTTGCACGGAAAATTTCTCTGCCAGTTTCTGCAAACTTGTGTGGGAACCGCAGGTGAAGAAACCCACAAGAAGAATCCCCGTGGGATGCAGAAACTGGCACAGAGAAATTTTCCGTGTTACGTTCTTAATGTGGTGACTCAGCCGACGTTTGTGGGTCTGATGGACCCCTTGCATTTTGTGGCTTTTAGTGCCTCAATCAAACACTTTTATATTAAAATACTGAGCAGATGTTTATTGGGATACGGTAAACATGTGTGCCACAAAATGCAACGGGTCCATCAGACCCACAAACGCTGGCTGACTAAGCACAATATGAACGTTGCACGGAAAATCTCTCTGCCAGTTTCTGCAAACTTGTTTGGGGAACCGCAGTTGAAGAAACACAAAAGAGGAATCCCCGTGGGATGCAGAAACTGGCACAGATAAATTTTCCGTGTTACGTTCTTATTGTGGTGACTCAGCCGGCGTTGGTGGGTCTGATGGACCCCTTGCATTTTGTGGCTTTTAATGCCTCAATCAAACACGTTTATGTTAAAATACTGAGCAGATGTTTATTGGGATACGGTAAACATTTGTGCTACAAAATGCAACGGGTCCATCAGACCCACAAACGCTGGCTGACTAAGCACAATATGAACGTTGCATGGAAAATTTCTCTGCCCGTTTCTGCAAACTTGTTTGGGGAACCACAGTTGAAGAAACACAAAAGAGGAATCCCCGTGGGATGCAGAAACTGGCACAGAGAAATTTTCCGTGTTACGTTCTTATTGTGGTGACTCAGCCGGCGTTGGTGGGTCTGATGGACCCCTTGCATTTTGTGGCTTTTAATGCCTCACAATCAAACACTTTTATATTAAAATACTGAGCAGATGTTTATTGGGATACGGTAAACATGTGTGCCACAAAATGCAACGGGTCCATCAGACCCACAAACGCTGGCTCACTAAGCACAATATGAACGTTGCATGGAAAATTTCTCTGCCAGTTTCTGCAAACTTGTTTGGGGAACCGCAGTTGAAGAAACACAAAAGAGGAATCCCCGTGGGATGAAGAAACTGGCACAGAGACATTTTCCGTGCAACGTTCATATTGTGGTTACTCAGCCGGCGTTGGTGGGTCTGATGGACCCCTTGCATTTTCTGGCTTTTAATGCCTCACAATCAAACACTTTAATATTAAAATACTGAGCAGATGTTTATTGGGATAAGATAAACATCTGTGCCACAAAATGCAAGGGGTCCATCAGACCCACAAACGCTGGCTGACTAAGCACAATATGAACGTTGCACGGAAAATTTCTCTGCCAGTTTCTGCAAACTTGTGTGGGAACCGCAGGTGAAGAAACCCACAAGAAGAATCCCCGTGGGATGCAGAAACTGTCACAGAGAAATTTTCCGTGTTACGTTCTTATTGTGGTGACTCAGCTGGCGTTGGTGGGTCTGGTGGACCCTTTGCATTTTGTGGCTTTTAATGCCTCAATCAAACACTTTTATGTTAAAATACTGAGCAGATGTTTATTGGGATGAGATAAACATCTGTGCCACAAAATGCAACGGGTCCATCAGACCCACAAACGCTGGCTGACTAAGCACAATATGAACGTTGCACGGAAAATTTCTCTGCCAGTTTCTGCAAACTTGTGTGGGAACCGCAGGTGCAGAAACCCAAAAGAAGAATCCCCATGGGATGCAGAAACTGGCACAGAAATTTTCTGTGTTACGTTCTTATTGTGGTGACTCAGCCAGCTATTGTGGGTCTGATGGACCCCTTGCATTTTGTGGCTTTTAATGCCTCAATCAATCAAACACTTTTATATTAAAATACTGAGCAGATGTTTATTGGGATAAGATAAACATCTGTGCCACAAAATGCAAGGGGTCCATCAGACCCACAAACGCTGGCTGACTAAGCACAATATGAACGTTGCACGGAAAATTTCTCTGCCAGTTTCTGCAAACTTGTGTGGGGAACCGCAGTTGAAGAAACACAAAAGAAGAATCCCCGTGGGATGCAGAAACTGGCACAGAGACATTTTCCGTGCAACGTTCATATTGTGGTTACTCAGCCGGTGTTGGTGGGTCTGATGGACCCCTTGCATTTTGTGGCTTTTGATGCCTCACAATCAAACACTTTTATATTAAAATACTGAGCAGATGTTTATTGGGATACGGTAAACATGTGTGCCACAAAATGCAACGGGTCCATCAGACCCACAAACGCTGGCTGACTAAGCACAATATGAACGTTAAACGGAAAATGTTCTCTGCCATTTTCTGCAACCTTGTGTTGGGAACCGCAGTTGAAGAAACACAAAAGAAGAATCCCTATGGGATGCAGAAACTGGCACAGACATTTTCCGTGCTACGTTCTTATTGTGGTGACTCAGCCGCGTTTGTGGGTCTGATGGACCCCTTGCATTTTGTGGCTTTTAATGCCTCACAATCAAACGCTTTTATATTAAAATACTGAGCAGATGTTTATTGGGATACGGTAAACATGTGTGCCACAAAATGCAACGGGTCCATCAGACCCACAAACGCTGGCTGACTAAGCACAATATGAACGTTAAACGGAAAATGTTCTCTGCCATTTTCTGCAACCTTGTGTTGGGAACCGCAGTTGAAGAAACACAAAAGAAGAATCCCTATGGGATGCAGAAACTGGCACAGACATTTTCCGTGCTACGTTCTTATTGTGGTGACTCAGCCGGCGTTTGTGGGTCTGATGGACCCCTTGCATTTTGTGGCATTTGATGCCTCACAATCAAACACGTTTATATTAAAATACAGAGCAGATGTTTATTGGGATAAGGCAAACATCTGTGCCACAAAATGCAATGGGTCCATCAGACCCACAAACGCTGGCTGACTAAGCACAATATGAACGTTGCATGGAAAATTTCTCTGCCAGTTTCTGCAAACTTGTTTGGGGAACCACAGTTGAAGAAACACAAAAGAGGAATCCCCGTGGGATGCAGAAACTGGCACAGAGAAATTTTCCGTGCTACGTTCTTATTGTGGTGACTCAGCCGGCATTGGTGGGTCTGATGGACCCCTTGCATTTTGTGGCTTTTGATGCCTCACACTCAAACACTTTTATATTAAAATACTGAGCAGATGTTTATTGGGATGAGGTAAACATCTGTGCCACAAAATGCAACGGGTCCATCAGACCCACAAACGCTGGCTGACTAAGCACAATATGAACGTTGCACGGAAAATTTCTCTGCCAGTTTCTGCAAACTTGTGTGGGAACCGCAGGTGCAGAAACCCAAAAGAAGAATCCCCGTGGGATGCAGAAACTGGCACAGAAACATTTTCCGTGCAACGTTCATGTTGTGGTTACTCAGCCGGCGTTAGTGGGTCTGAGGAACCCCTTGCATTTAGTGGCTTTTGATGCCTCACAATCAAACACTTTTATATTAAAATACTGAGCAGATGTTTATTGGGATAAGGCAAACATCTGTGCCACAAAATGCAACGGGTCCATCAGACCCACAAACGCTGGCTGACTAAGCACAATATGAACGTTGCACGGAAAATTTTCTCTGCCAGTTTCTGCAACCTTGTGTTGGGAACTGCATGTGCAGAAACACAAAAGAAGAATCCCCGTGGGATGCAGAAACTGGCACAGAGAAATTTTCCGTGCTACGTTCTTATTGTGGTGACTCAGCCGGCGTTGGTGGGTCTGATGGACCCCTTGCATTTTGTGGCTTTTAATGCCTCAATCAAACACTTTTATATTAAAATACTGAGCAGATGTTTATTGGGATAAGGCAAACATCTGTGCCACAAAATGCAACGGGTCCATCAGACCCACAAACGCTGGCTGACTAAGCACAATATGAACGTTGCACGGAAAATTTCTCTGCCAGTTTCTGCAAACTTGTGTGGGAACCGCAGGTGCAGAAACACAAAAGAAGAATCCCCGTGGGATGCAGAAACTGGCACAGAGACATTTTCCGTGCAACGTTCATATTGTGGTTACTCAGCCGGTGTTGGTGGGTCTGATGGACCCCTTGCATTTTGTGGCTTTTGATGCCTCACAATCAAACACTTTAATATTAAAATACTGAGCAGGTGTTTATTGGGATACGGTAAACATTTGTGCCACAAAATGCAATGGGTCCATCAGACCCACAAACGCTGGCTGACCAAGCACAATATGAACGTTGCACGGAAAATTTTCTCTGCCAGTTTCTGCAAACTTGTGTTGGAACCGCAGGTGCAGAAACCCACAAGAAGAATCCCCGTGGGATGCAGAAACTGGCACAGAGAAATTTTCCGTGCTACGTTCTTATTGTGGTGACTCAGCCGGCGTTTGTGGGTCTGATGGACCCCTTGCATTTTGTGGCTTTTAATGCCTCTCAATCAAACACTTTTATGTTAAAATACTGAGCAGATGTTTATTGGGATACGGTAAACATCTGTGCCACAAAATGCAACGGGTCCATCAGACCCACAAACGCTGGCTGACTAAGCACAATATGAACGTTGCACGGAAAATTTCTCTGCCCGTTTCTGCAAACTTGTTTGGGGAACCACAGTTGAAGAAACACAAAAGAAGAATCCCCGTGGGATGCAGACACTGGCACAGAGACATTTTCCGTGCAACGTTCATATTGTGGTTACTCAGCCGGCGTTGGTGGGTCTGATGGACCCCTTGCATTTTGTGGCTTTTAATGCCTCAATCAAACACTTTTATGTTAAAATACTGAGCAGATGTTTGATTGTGAGGCGTTAAAAGCCACGAAATGCTACGGGTCCATCCAACATCACACAAGGGTTAACTACAATCAAAGCAAAAGCTAAAGTGAAGCAGAGGAGCATCGCGCTTTGAGTCCGATTAGACAGGAAGTGTCGGCCAGAAAGGTCAGAAGGCACCACTTCCTGTGACAGGGCCTGGGAACCATAGCTCTCGGTTTTTAATTATGAGCCACAGAACCTACCAATCATCCTCCCAACTATCTCATGTTTAGCTACGAATCAAACAATATGATACGTGCTCCCATTTAAATATCTCTGATGTTCCAAAGACCGGGTCCTCAAGGAGACCATGGCGAGAAAGGCATTCCTGGACAGGATGTGAGGTACGGACAACAACCTGTAAGTTCTGGAGAGACAGCGGGACTCTTTGCCAGCATTCCTGTGTAATCCGCCGTAAAGATGCCAAAAGAAAACACGGCCTGGCGAGTTGCCGCTGTGAACAAACACAAAGGACATCTCTCTCTCTCCTCGCGTCCAGACGGACAGGAAACTTGTGACCTGGCGTGGACGTCGTACTCGCTCCCAAAAAGTATGTTGATAGAAGACTTCTCAGCCCCACCAACATGTTTAACTATCAAAATAAAAACCATGTCTCGAGGGTCTGGGAGTAGTCACAGGGTCATGACACAACAAGCACAACTCATATGCGAACTCAGCAGCCCGGGCCAAAGGCAACACATTAAGAAATAAAACATTGAGACTCAAATACTTCCACACACGGACTTCTCAGGCAGCCGTTATATATTTTGCTTCCTTAACGCAGGTTTTTACTTCCGAAAGAGTACCGATATTGAAGCTACAAGTTTTGGCCCATACCGTAATTTGATACAATACCAGTCCTACTCCGTCCATCCATCCATTTTTCTACCGCTTATTCCCTTTGGGGTGGCGTGTGGCGCTGGAGCCAATCTCAGCTACAGTCGGGCAGAAGGATGGTGTATACCCTGGACAAATCGCTACCTGATCACAGGGCCAACACAGACGGACAACACTCACATTCACACACTAGGGCCAATTTAGTGTTGCCAATCAACCTATGTTAGATCCACTATGGACTGGACTCTCACAATATTATGTTAGATCTACTATGGACTGGACTCTCACTATTATGTTAGATCCATAATGGACTGGACTCTCACAATATTATGTTAGATCCACTATGGACTGGACTCTCACAATATTATGTTAGATCCACTATGGACTGGACTCTCACACTGTTATGTTAGATCCACTATGGACTGGACTCTCACTATTATGTTAGATCCACTATGGACTGGACTCTCACACTATTATGTTAGATCCACTATGGACTGGACTCTCACACTATTATGTTAGAACCACTATGGACTGGACTCTCACAATTATGTTAGATCCACTATGGACTGGACTCTCACACTATTATGTTAGATCCACTATGGACTGGACTTTCACAATATTATGTTGGATCCACTATGGACTGGACTCTCACTATTACGTTAGATCCACTATGGACTGGACTCTCACAATATTATGTTAGATCTACTATGGACTAGACTCTCACAATAATGTGTTAGATCCACTATGGACTGGACTCTCACTATTACGTTAGATCCACTATGGACTGGACTCTCACACAATTATGTTAGATCTACTATGGACTAGGCTCTCACAATAATATGTTAGATCCACAACGTACTGGATCCTCACTATTACGTTAGATCCACTATGGACTGGACTCTCACACTATTATGTTAGATCCACTATAGACTAGACTCTCACAATAATATGTTAGATCTACTATGGACTGGACTCTCCCACTATTATGTTAGATCCACTATGGACTGGACCCTCACTATTACGTTGGATCCACTATCGACTGGACTTTCACTATTATGATAGATCCACTATGGACTGGACTCTCACTATTACGTTAGATCCACTATGGACTGGACTCTCACAAAATTATGTTAAATCCACTATGGACTGGACTCTCACTATTACGTTAGATCCACTATGGACTGGACTCTCACACAATTAAGTTAGATCCACTATGGACTGGACTCTCACCCTATTATTTTAGATCCACTATGGACTGGACTCTCACTATTATGTTAGATCCACTATGGACTGGACTCTTACTATTATGTTAGATCCACTATGGACTGGACTCTCACACTATTATGTTAGATCCACTATGGACTGGACTCTCACAAAATTATGTTAGATCCACTATGGACTGGACTCTTACTATTATGTTAGATCCACTATGGACTGGACTTTCACTATTATGTTAGATCCACTATGGACTGGACTCTCACTATTATGTTAGATCCACTATGGACTGGACTCTCACGATTATGTTTGATCCACTTTGGACTGGACTCTCACAATTTTATGCTAGATCCACTTGACGTCCATTGAACCGGTCGGGGGGGGTTCTCATTGTCCCATTGGGTTGAGTTTTTCCTTGCCCTGATGTGAGATCTGAGCCGAGGATGTTGTTGTGGCTTGTGCAGCCCTTTGAGACACTCGTGATTCAGGGCTATGGAAGTAAACATTGATTGATTGATCAAGTGGAATGAGTCAGAAAAATAGATTTGTGCTTCTGAAGTTGAGAGTTAATTTGTTTTTGGCAACACTTAGTGGTCACTATGTTTAATAAAACCAAGCACATGATGCAGTAGTTTCAATGGTGCGGACACGTTTGTTACTGGATACTTTCTAACATTCTTGGAGACTTTGTATATCTAAGTAATATGTAAGTATAATTATTTGATACTTGTTTGTATTGATAAATGTCATGTTTTGATCTGCAATATTGTCCAGTTAATTACATGTCTAGCTTCTGCGATATTGTGTGCTTAGCTGATGTGTAGTTGCTGCCTCCTAATAGCCTACCATGGTTACCTTTTTGTAAATAGCGTCATTAAAATAGAAGGAAAGATCAAATGTGTGTGCTTATTAAAGAGTTGTTAAAATATCAGCTGGCTATAGGACCGCATGTATCGCAGATTATAGTTCAAGCCGATATCATCCGACCGAAAAAAATAGATTTTCGAATTAATCGCGATTATTTGTACTGATTCTTTATTTATTAAAAAATAATCCAATATAATTTAAAAAAATATATATATAGATTGTTATTATTTGAATTTATCCTGACCATCCAACTCTGGCACACATTTACATTAGAAAATAGAAGTGTTGAATACTTCTCTTGCCTTGTTTGTATTTGACTTTATTGTATGTTTTGGTGGATACAATTTTTTTTTATATACACCAGTTTTCTTTTCAGTAATATAGAAATGAATTAGAGCTGTTTAGACCAGGGGTCACCAACGCGGTGCCTGCAAGGACCAGATGAGTTCTAAAAATAGCTCAAATAGCAGCACTTACCAGTGAGCTGCCTCTATTTTTTAAATTGTATTTATTTACTAGCAAGTTGGTCTCGCTTTAATCGACATTTTTAATTCTAAGAGAGACAAAACTCAAATAGAATTTGAAAATCCAAGAAAATATTTTAAAGACTTGGTCTTCACTTGTTTAAATAAATTCATTAATTGTTTTACTTTGCTTCTTATAACTTTCAGAAAGACAATTTTAGGGAAAAATACAACTTTAAAAACGATTTTAGGATTTTTAAACGCATATACCTTTTTACCTTTTAAATTCCTTCCTCTTCTTTCCTGACAATTTAAATCAATGTTCAAGTATTTTATTTTTTTTATTGTAAAGAATAATAAGTAAATTTTAATTTAATTCTTCATTTTAGCTTTTGTTTTTTCGACAAATATTTGTGAAATGTTTCTTCAAACTTATGATTAAAATTCAAAAAAATATTCTGGCAAATCTAGAAAATCTGTAGAATCAAATTTAAATGTTATTTCAAAGTATTTGGAATTCTTTAGAAAATTTTTGTTCTGGAAAATCTAGAAGAAATAATGATTTGTCTTTGTTAGAAATATAGCTTGGTCCAATTTGTTTTATATTCTAACAAAGTGCAGATTGGATTTTAACCTATTTAAAACATGTCATCAAAATTCTAAAATTAATGTTAATCAGGAAAAATGACTAATGATGTTCCAAAAATTCTTTTTTTAATTTTTTCCAAAAGATTCGAATTAGCTAGTTTTTCTCTTCATTTTTTCGGTTGAATTTTGAATTTTAAAAAGTCAAAATTGAAGATAAACTATGTTTCAAAATTTAATTTTCATTTTTTTTGTGTTTCCTCCTCTTTTAAACTGTTCAATTAAGTGTTTTTTTCATCATTTGTTCTCTACAAAAAAACCTTCCGTAAAATGACGGAATGACAGACAGAAATACCCATTTTTTTATATATATATAGATTTATTTATTAAAGGTAAATTGAGCAAATTGGCTATTTCTGGCAATTTATTTAAGTGTGTATCAAACTGGTAGCCCTTGGCATTAATCAGTACCCAAGAAGTAGCTCTCGGTTTCAAAAAGGTTGGTGACCCCTGGTTTAGACTATGGAGGAATGTAGTCAATCATAGAACTAGCACCCTATGTTAATAATGTTAATAAAGTATTAATATTGAATGGACTCATTACCCCTAAGTATCAAATCAAACTGAGTCATGTGGTCCTCAAAGATCCACAGGCCGATCCCTGATACTTTTGTGCTGGTATTGGATGTGTGAATTATATTTATATAGCGCTTTTCTCAAGTGACTCAAAGCGCTTTACATAGTGAAACCCAATATCTAAGTTACATTTAAAGAAGTGTGGGTGGCACTGGGAGCAGGTGGGTAAAGTGTCTTGCCCAAGGACACAACGGCAGTGACTAGGATGGCACAAGCGGGAATCGAACCTGCAACCCTCAAGTTGCTGGCACGGCCACTCTACCGACCGAGCTATGCCGCCCGTAAACTCATTTTGTCCTCAATTTGCTACTTGTAAGATCCAGGGCTTGGTATTTCCCTGAGGATCTGTTGAGTACCCGATCTATCTGACGCTTCATGTACCGTCATTTCTCTTGCTGGGAAAGTAGGCGTTGTGCCCTATGAATTCTGCCCGGCAACAAGTGGCAAAGCGCAGGAATATGTGCTGCATGTGTATCTGTGTACTTTTTACACATTTTCTTGTAATCAGACCATATTTTCGGTACATTTGATTGGAATCTTCAGTCTTCTTTAGAAGGGTCACTTGACCCTATGGACTATGCACTATGGACTGGACTCTCACTATTATGTTAGATCCACTATGGACTGGACTCCCACAATATTATGTTAGATCCACTATGGACTGGACTGTCACACTATTACGTTAGATCCACTATGGGCTGGACTCTCACAATATTATGTTAGATCCACTATGGACTGGAATCTCACACTATTATGTTAGATCCACTATGGACTGGACTTTCACTATCATGTTAGATCCACTATGGACTGGACTTTCACTATCATGTTAGATCCACTATGGACTAGACTTTCACACTATTATGTTAGATCCACTATGGACTCGACTCTCTCACTATTATGTTAGATCCACTATGGACTGGACTCTCTCACTATTATGTTAGATCCACTATGGACTGGACACTCACTATTATGTTAGATCCACTATGGACTGGACTCTCACTATTATGTTAGATCCACTATGGACTGGACCGTCACTATTATGTTAGATCCACTATGGACTGGACTCTCACTATTATGTTAGATCCACTATGGACTGGACTCTCACGATTATGTTAGATCCACTATGGACTGGACTCTCACTATTATGTTGGATCCACTATGGACTGGACCGTCACTATTATGTTAGATCCACTATGGACTGGACTTTCACTATCATGTTAGATCCACTATGGACTAGACTTTCACTATCATGTTAGATCCACTATGGACTAGACTTTCACACTATTATGTTAGATCCACTATGGACTGGACTCTCTCACTATTATGTTAGATCCACTATGGACTAGACTCTCACTATTATGTTAGATCCACTATGGACTGGACTCTCACTATTATGTTAGATCCACTATGGACTGGACTCTTACAATATTTTGTTAGATCCACTATGGACTAGACTTTCACACTATTATGTTAGATCCACTATGGACTGGACTCTCACACTATTATGTTAGATCCACTATGGACTCGACTCTCTCACTATTATGTTAGATCCACTATGGACTGGACTCTCACTATTATGTTAGATCCACTATGGACTGGACTCTCACTATGTTAGATCCACTATGGACTGGACTCTTACAATATTATGTTAGATCCACTATGGACTGGACTCTCACTATTATGTTAGATCCACTATGAATTGGACTCTCATACTATTATGTTAGATCCACTATGGACTGGACTATCACACTATTATGTTAGATCCACTATGGACTGGACCGTCACTATTATGTTAGATCCACTATGGACTGGACTCTCACTATTATGTTAGATCCACTATGGACTGGACTATCACTATTATGTTAGATCCACTATGGACTGGACTCTCACAATATTATGTTACATCCACTATGGACTGGACTCTCTGTCTGTTAGATCCACTATGGACTCAACTCTCTCACTATGTTAGATCCACTATGGACTGGACTTTCACTATCATGTTAGATCCACTATGGACTGGACTCTCACAATACTTATTGGTGTGGCCAACCAGGTAGACCTGTCAAGTCTACCTGGTTGGCTCCCCCATCCTCCCCAACGCTAGATGGCTAATGGAGGAGGGGAGTCCCAGGTATGCACCCTCATCCCGATGGATGGTTTCCTTGGTTCAATCACCTTCTTAACCCATCGTTTGGATTTGTTACTTTCTGTGCCGATGATTTTGCCGTTGTCCCGGTCCATGATGTGTTTATTCACTTTTGCAATGATCTGATATGGTTGATTTTAAGATTTACTGTTCGGATTTTTGTTTTTAGGCTTCTTGGAAACCTTTCGGTTGTTCCTTTTTCACGTTCTTTCTGATGTTCTTTTTTCCTTGTGTTGAACGTGCTCCCCATTTCTCCCATGTATGATTTTTTTTTTTTTTTGGCGTGATTTACACAGGATTTCTTAAACTACATTGTGTTTATTCTATTTTGTCATTTTGGATATCTTGTTTTTGTGTGAGGTTTAACGGTTTTTTGTTCTTCCTTGGTTCAGTTATTCTACTAATGTATGCTAAGGTTATGTAGTCTTTGATCTTTAAATTTCGGGTGTCTCTTTGGGTTTCTTCTTTGATCTCTGTTCCTTGTATAGGCTTTGCTAAACGGAATGGCAAACCGTTTGCTACAACCAAGGTCTGCCATGGTCGGAGGCTCCTGTGAGAGCCTCGCCATGTGCTGGCGAGCTAGCTAGTTTCCGACCAGGAACTTGTCTCTCGCAGTATGGGGGCCGGCATACTACTCAATGGCAGCACCTGGTCCTACGCTGTCCCTTTGTTGAGATCTGACTTCACTGGATTACCATCACAACATCCACCAGCTGTCCTCTACACTGCAAACCCCCCCCCGCCCCCTGCTCCACCGCCACCACCCCCCGCTAGCCAGCGTCCCGCTACTTGTTCCACCTAACCCCCCCCCCCCCCCCCCCCCCCAGTTACCCCTTGAAAAGTCCCGTCTCCTCCAGCTGGATCTTCTCCGAGTGACACACTCTCAATCTGCCTAATTATCTCTCCGACATCCCCAGACGTCTGTGGGCTGGAGTATCCTAAGTCTACTTTACCCGAGTCCTAGGACCCAACTTAAATGGACTTTGGCTAAAGGAAATCCAATATCCAGTCTAAAAGAAAGCAAAGTAGTCAAATCAAAGAGTCTTCCGGAGAAAATTAGGGTGGTCTGGTCACCAGACCACCTGGGTGACAATCATTGGTACTTCAACTTTGACTAGATATTGGGATATTGAAATGTAAACATGCTAACATTAGCATGGTAGCTTTTTGAGGTAGTTTTGCTACCGTTCAACCAAGGTGTTTTCCTTAGAAAATTGGGGTGACAATCATTGGTACTTCAAATTTGACTAGATATTGGGATATTGAAATGTAAACATGCTAACATTAGCATGGTAGCTTTTTGAGGTAGTTTTGCTACCGTTCAAACCAAGGTGTTTTCCTTAGAAAATTGGGGTGACAATCATTGGTACTTCAAATTTGACTAGATATTGGGATATTGAAATGTAAACATGCTAACATTAGCATGGTAGCTTTTTGAGGTAGTTTTGCTACCGTTCAACCAAGGTGTTTTCCTTAGAAAATTGGGGTGACAATCATTGGTACTTCAAATTTGACTAGATATTGGGATATTGAAATGTAAACATGCTAACATTGGCATGCTAGCTTTTTGAGGTAGTTTTGCTACCGTTCAACCAAGGTGTCTTCCTTAGAAAATTGGGGTGACAATCATTGGTACTTCAAATTTGACTAGATATTGGGATATTGAAATGTAAACATGCTAACATTAGCATGGTAGCTTTTTGAGGTAGTTTTGCTACCGTTCAACCAAGGTGTTTTCCTTAGAAAATTGGGGTGACAATCATTGGTACTTCAAATTTTACTAGATATTGAAATGTAAACATGCTAACATTAGCATGGTAGCTTTTTGAGGTAGTTTTGCTACCGTTCAACCAAGGTGTTTTCCTTAGAAAATTGGGGTGACAATCATTGGTACTTCAAATTTGACTAGATATTGGGATATTGAAATGTAAACATGCTAACATTAGCATGCTAGCTTTTTGAGGTAGTTTTGCTACCGTTCAACCAAGGTGTTTTCCTTAGAAAATTGGGGTGACAATCATTGGTACTTCAACTTTAACTAGATATTGGGATATTGAAATGTAAACATGCTAACATTAGCATGCTAGCTTTTTGAGGTAGTTTTGCTACCGTTCAACCAAGGTGTTTTCCTTAGAAAATTGGGGTGACAATCATTGGTACTTCAAATTTGACTAAATATTGGGATATTGAAATGTAAACATGCTAACATTAGCATGCTAGCTTTTTGAGGTAGTTTTGCTACCGTTCAACCAAGGTGTTTTCCTTAGAAAATTGGGGTGACAATCATTGGTACTTCAAATTTGACTAGATATTGGGATATTGAAATGTAAACATGCTAACATTAGCATGCTAGCTTTTTGAGGTAGTTTTGCTACCGTTCAACCAAGGTGTCTTCCTTAGAAAATTGGGGTGACAATCATTGGTACTTCAAATTTTACTAGATATTGGGATATTGAAATGTAAACATGCTAACATTAGCATGGTAGCTTTTTGAGGTAGTTTTGCTACCGTTCAACCAAGGTGTTTTCCTTAGAAAATTGGGGTGACAATCATTGGTACTTCAAATTTGACTAAATATTGGGATATTGAAATGTAAACATGCTAACATTAGCATGCTAGCTTTTTGAGGTAGTTTTGCTACCGTTCAACCAAGGTGTTTTCCTTAGAAAATTGGGGTGACAATCATTGGTACTTCAAATTTGACTAGATATTGGGATATTGAAATGTAAACATGCTAACATTAGCATGCTAGCTTTTTGAGGTAGTTTTGCTACCGTTCAACCAAGGTGTCTTCCTTAGAAAATTGGGGTGACAATCATTGGTACTTCAAATTTTACTAGATATTGGGATATTGAAATGTAAACATGCTAACATTAGCATGGTAGCTTTTTGAGGTAGTTTTGCTACCGTTCAACCAAGGTGTCTTCCTTAGAAAATTGGGGTGACAATCATTGGTACTTCAAATTTAACTAGATATTGAAATGTAAACTAACATTAGCATGCTAAACTTTTGAGCTAGTTTTGTAACCGTTCAATCAAAGAGTCCTTCCGGAGAAAATTAGGGTGGTGTGGTGCTCCTCGGGCCCGATCAAGCAAATGTAGACCTACTCAGTCCCTTAGTGGTTAGAGTGTCCGCCCTGAGATCGGTAGGTTGTGAGTTCAAACCCCGGCCGAGTCATATCAAAGACTATAAAAACGGGAGCCATTACCTCCCTGCTTGGAATGGAATCGGGGGTTGAATCACTAAAAATTATTCTCAGGCGCGGTCACCGCTACGGCTCACTGCTCCCCCCACCTCCTTGGGGGGTGATCAAGGGTGATGGGTAAAATGCAAAGAATAATTTTGCCATACCTAGTGTTCGTGTGACAATCAGTGGTACTTTAACTAGAAATTGGGGTATTGGAATGTTAAAAAGCTAACATTAGCATGCTAACTTTTTGAGCTAGTTTTGCAACCGTTCAATCAAAGAGTCTTCCGGAGAAAATTAGGGGTGTCTGGTGCTCCTCGGGCCCGATCAAGCAAATGTAGACATAGGGATATTGACATGTTAAATTTTATCACGCTAACATTAGCATGGTAACTTTTTGAGCTAGCTTTGCAACCGTTCAATCAACGAGTCTTCTGGAAAAATGAGGGTGGGCAAGGGTCAAGGGGGCGTCGCCAAAGCACAAAACAGTCCTAGTTACCTTAAATAGTAATTGTGTCATTATTGTTGACTTAGTAAATATTAACTTACTAAGACAAAACAATGACTATTGTAAATAAGCGTTTGCAATATGCTCAACTCATCATGCTTAGTTTATTACAGCATTTGTGAAGCATGGAGTGGATTTTTATTATGTAAATTTTATATTTCTACCAACATGGGATAGCAGGGAAACGAGGCTGCTACATTACTAATGATTAATGTGACTATAGCTGCAAAAATAGTACAATAGCAGTAGGTGAGACTATTCATCCCTGAACACCATGGAGTTCATGTAGGCTTTATGATGCACTTACATTATTATATCAACTATCAGAGACAGAAACTCTTCATTTAACATAATGTCAACGGGTTCATAGTGATGTTACTAGTAGTTGACTGGGAGGTGTTTATTGTCATTTGTTGTGAGTCCGCTGCATTATGCTCACCTGCTAAACACCTTTCTGCTAACCCGCACCTCTTCCCTGTCTGGCTGCCTCTGCCGTGAGCACTGACTCCATCTGCTCTGAATACTCACTGCTGATTGGCTGTTACTGCTCTGTGTGTAACCAATCAGATGGTTGTGTGGGTGGGACAATGCTGGGTGCTGCAGAGAAGCACTGACAGAGGCAGTACGAAGCGTAGCAGCTTGTTAAGACTTTAGTTTAGCACCAAACGATACAATAAATACATTTAATGAAGTCAAATACAAATAAGGCAACAAGAGAAGTATCCTACACTTTTGTCAAGTAAATCTGAACAGCCGATATGATTTGCCTGAGAAGCTGAACAGGACATAGACTTTAGTTTAGGCGGTGGCTCTTTGTTGTTGATTGGTTACATGCAGAGCGGTAACAGCCAATCAGCAGTGTGTATTCAGAGCGCATGTAACGTGGAGCGAGCAGGAAGGTGTTTCAAGCAGGTAAGGTAGCAGACTCTCCCCAAATAATGATAAACACCTCCCAGTCAACTACTCGTAACATTACTACGAGCCCGTTGACGTTCTAGAAACATAAGCGGCACCTCAGCTCGCTTGGAGTCCTTGAGGTGAAGGCTAATTAGCGTAACGTTAGCTCACTGTGCTGTGTGTGTGTTACGGACAGCAAAGCCCTGCCTGTCTGAGAGAAAGACAAGCAATATTGACTTACAGTTAAAAACAAAGTTATTTCACTTGACTATTTTCTGTGTTTATAGAGCTGTGTTGAAGCAGCAAAAAAACATTATATTTAATGAAGAGTTTCTGTCTCTGATAGTTAATATAATATTGTAAGTGCACCATAAAGACTACATGAACTCCATGGTGTTCAGGGATGAATAGTCTCTCCTATTGCTATTGTGCTATTTTTCAGCTATAGTTACATTGATCATTAGTAATGTAGCAGCCTAGTTTTGAATGGCAGGGTCCCTGCTACCACATGTTGATACAAATATAACATGTACATAAGAAAAATCAACCACAGGCTTCCCAAATGCTGTAATAAATTACGCAGAGACCCTAAAAGGGACAAGAGGTAGAAAATGGATGGATGGAGTCGAGCATGTGACCCCACTTTTAACTCTTTTTTTTTTTTTTTTTCAAACGCTTACTTACAGTAAGTCATTAATTAGACTTTGTCAGTCATTATTTCAGTATCTCAGGTAACTAGGACTGTTTTGTTTTTACTTTATGGAAAAAATACGGAGATGTATATCGCCATTCAGCAAATGGAGAGGAAAACAACCAATAGTTGTAGGCTTCTTCATGCGACGAAGCCGGCCTACTTCACCGCAGTCTGAAGTCTATTGCCCCCCCAGGCTGGGGTGGCAGCGACGGGGTGGAGACATGATGGTGATAGACCAGGATGTACCGATCCTTATACCCACCCACCCCCGTCCCCTCCCCCTGGAGAGTCACCACCTTAACTACCCATTTTTCTGGGGGAAAGACCTAATATACAAGTAGCATATGAAGTCATTCCGTTATATTATCCAATCAAGACAAATCGCATGGTTGTACTGCTTGTCCTTTTTAACGATCTTATCTTAATTAACTTAGCAGTTAAAAGGCCCGCGTCTCCCCCTTTTTAGAAAAAAAAACACTACTTTCTTTTAAAGTTTTCAAGTCCTGAAGCTTTAAAAAAAAGTGGCCCTGCAACTGTTCAATCAAAGAGTGTTCCGGAGAAAATGAGAGTGGTCTGGTGCTCCTCGGGCCCTATCAAGCAAATGTAGATAATAGGATATTGAAATGTTAACATGCTAACATTAGCATGCTAACTTTTTGAGCTAGTTTTGCAACCGTTCAATCAAAGAGTCTTCCGGAGAAAATTAGAGTGGTCTGGTGCTCCTCGGGCCCTATCAAGCGTATTGAGATATTGAAATGTTAACAAGCTAACATTCGCATGCTAACCTTTTGAGCTAGTTTTGCAACCGTTCAATCAAAGAGTCCTTCTGGAAAAAATAAGGGTGGTCTGGTGGTCCTCGGGCCCTATCAAGCATATTGGAATATTGAAATGTTAACAAGCTAACATTAGCATGCTAACCTTTTGAGCTAGTTTTACAACCGTTCAATCAAAGAGTCTTCCGGGGAAAATTTGAGTGGTCTGGTGCTCCTCGGGCCCTATCAAGTGTATTGGGATATTGAAATGTTAACAAGCTAACATTAGCATGCTAACCTTTTGAGCTAGTTTTGCAACCGTTCAATCAGAGAGTCCTTCTGGAGAAAATTTGAGTGGTCTGGTGTTCCTTGGACTTTATCAAACAAATGTAGATATTGGGATATTTAAATGTAAACATGCTGACATTAGCATGCTAACTTTTTGAGCTAGTTTTGCAACCGTTCAACCAAAGAGTCTTCCGGAGAAAATTTGAGTGGTCTGGTGCTCCTCGGGCCCTATCAAGCGTATTGGGATATTGAAATGTTAACAAGCTAACATTAGCATGCTAACCTTTTGAGCTAGTTTTGCAACCGTTCAATCAAAGAGTCTTCCGGAGAAAATTAGAGTGGTCTGGTGCTCCTCGGGCCCTATCAAGCGTATTGAGATATTGAAATGTTAACAAGCTAACATTAGCATGCTAACCTTTTGAGCTAGTTTTGCAACCGTTCAATCAGAGAGTCTTCCGGAGAAAATAAGGGTGGTCTGGTGCTCATCGGGCCCTATCAAGCGTATTGAGATATTGAAATGTTAACAAGCTAACATTAGCATGCTAACCTTTTGAGCTAGTTTTGCAACCGTTCAATCAGAGAGTCTTCCGGAGAAAATTTGAGTGGTCTGGTGCTCCTCGGGCCCTATCAAGCGTATTGAGATATTGAAATGTTAACAAGCTAACATTAGCATGCTAACCTTTTGAGCTAGTTTTGCAACCATTCAACCAAAGAGTCTTTCTGGAGAAAATTAGAGTGGTCTGGTGCTCCTCGGGCCCTATCAAGCGTATTGAGATATTGAAATGTTAACAAGCTAACATTAGCATGCTAACCTTTTGAGCTAGTTTTGCAACCGTTCAATCAAAGAGTCTTCCGGAGAAAATTAGAGTGGTCTGGTGCTCCTCGGGCCCTATCAAGCGTATTGAGATATTGAAATGTTAACAAGCTAACATTAGCATGCTAACCTTTTGAGCTAGTTTTGCAACCGTTCAATCAGAGAGTCTTCCGGAGAAAATAAGGGTGGTCTGGTGCTCATCGGGCCCTATCAAGCGTATTGAGATATTGAAATGTTAACAAGCTAACATTAGCATGCTAACCTTTTGAGCTAGTTTTGCAACCGTTCAATCAGAGAGTCTTCCGGAGAAAATTTGAGTGGTCTGGTGCTCCTCGGGCCCTATCAAGCGTATTGAGATATTGAAATGTTAACAAGCTAACATTAGCATGCTAACCTTTTGAGCTAGTTTTGCAACCATTCAACCAAAGAGTCTTTCTGGAGAAAATTAGAGTGGTCTGGTGCTCCTCGGGCCCTATCAAGCGTATTGAGATATTGAAATGTTAACAAGCTAACATTAGCATGCTAACCTTTTGAGCTAGTTTTGCAACCGTTCAATCAAAGAGTCTTCCGGAGAAAATTAGAGTGGTCTGGTGCTCCTCGGGCCCTATCAAGCGTATTGAGATATTGAAATGTTAACAAGCTAACATTAGCATGCTAACCTTTTGAGCTAGTTTTGCAACCGTTCAATCAGAGAGTCTTCCGGAGAAAATAAGGGTGGTCTGGTGCTCATCGGGCCCTATCAAGCGTATTGAGATATTGAAATGTTAACAAGCTAACATTAGCATGCTAACCTTTTGAGCTAGTTTTGCAACCGTTCAATCAGAGAGTCTTCCGGAGAAAATTTGAGTGGTCTGGTGCTCCTCGGGCCCTATCAAGCGTATTGAGATATTGAAATGTTAACAAGCTAACATTAGCATGCTAACCTTTTGAGCTAGTTTTGCAACCATTCAACCAAAGAGTCTTTCTGGAGAAAATTAGAGTGGTCTGGTGCTCCTCGGGCCCTATCAAGCGTATTGAGATATTGAAATGTTAACAAGCTAACATTAGCATGCTAACCTTTTGAGCTAGTTTTGCAACCGTTCAATCAGAGAGTCTTCCAGAGAAAATTTGAGTGGTCTGGTGCTCCTCGGGCCCTATCAAACGTATTGAGATATTGAAATGTTAACAAGCTAACATTAGCATGCTAACCTTTTGAGCTAGTTTTGCAACCGTTCAATCAAAGAGTCTTTCTGGAGAAAATTCGGGTGGTCTGGTGTTCCTTGGACTTTATCAAACAAATGTAGATATTGGGATATTTAAATGTTAACATGCTGACATTAGCATGCTAACTTTTTGCGCTAGTTTTGCAACCGTTCAATCAAAGAGTCTTTCTGGAGAAAATTAGGGTGGTCTGGTGCTCCTCGGACCTTATCAAGTAAATGTAGATATTGAAATGTTAACACGCTAACATTAGCATGCTAACTTTTTGCGCTAGTTTTGCAACCGTTCAATCAAAGAGTCTTTCTGGAGAAAATTAGGGTGGTCTGGTGCTCATCGGGCTCTATCAAGCCTATTGGTATATTGAAATGTTAACACGCTAACATTACCACGCTAACTTTTTGAGTTAGTTTTGCAACCGTTCAACCAAAGAGGCTTTCCGGAGAAAATTAGGGTGGTCTGGTGCTCCTCGGACCTTATCAAGTAAATGTAGATATTGGGATATTGGAATGTTAACATGCTAACATTAGCATGCTAGCTTTTTAAAATAGTTTTGCAACTATTCAATCAAAGAGTCTTCCGGAGAAAATGAGGGTGTTCTGGTGCTCCTGGGGCCCTATCAAGCGTATTGGGGTATTGAAATGTTAACCAGCTAACCTTAGCATGCTAACTTTTTGAGCTAGTTTTGCAACTGTTAAACCAAAGAGTCTTTCCGGAGAAAATGAGGGTGGTCTGGTGCTCCTCAGACCTTATCAAGCAAATGTAGATATTGGGATATTTAAATGTAAACATGCTGACAGTAGCATGCTAACTTTTTGAGCTAGTTTTGCAACCGTTCAATCAAAGAGTCTTTCCGGAGTAAATTAGGGTGGTCTGGTGGTCCTCGGACCTTATCAAGCAAATGTAGATATTGAAATGTTAACACGCTAACATTAGCATGCTAACCTTTTGAGCTAGTTTTGCAACCGTTCAACCAAAGAGTCTTTCCGGAGAAAATTAGGGTGGTCTGATGCTCCTCAGACCTTATCAAGCAAATGTAGATATTGGAATATTTAAATGTAAACATGCTGACATTAGCATGCTAACTTTTTGAGCTAGTTTTGCAACCGTTCAACCAAAGAGTCTTCCGGAGAAAATTTGAGTGGTCTGGTGCTCCTCGGGCCCTATCAAGCGTATTGGGATATTGAAATGTTAACAAGCTAACATTAGCATGCTAACCTTTTGAGCTAGTTTTGCAACCGTTCAACCAAAGAGTCTTCCGGAGAAAATTAGGTTGGTCTGGTGCTCCTCGGGCCCTATCAAGCGTATTGAGATATTGAAATGTTAACAAGCTAACATTAGCATGCTAACCTTTTGAGCTAGTTTTGCAACCATTCAACCAAAGAGTCTTTCTGGAGAAAATTAGAGTGGTCTGGTGCTCCTCGGGCCCTATCAAGCGTATTGAGATATTGAAATGTTAACAAGCTAACATTAGCATGCTAACCTTTTGAGCTAGTTTTGCAACCGTTCAATCAGAGAGTCTTCCAGAGAAAATTTGAGTGGTCTGGTGCTCCTCGGGCCCTATCAAACGTATTGAGATATTGAAATGTTAACAAGCTAACATTAGCATGCTAACCTTTTGAGCTAGTTTTGCAACCGTTCAATCAAAGAGTCTTTCTGGAGAAAATTCGGGTGGTCTGGTGTTCCTTGGACTTTATCAAACAAATGTAGATATTGGGATATTTAAATGTTAACATGCTGACATTAGCATGCTAACTTTTTGCGCTAGTTTTGCAACCGTTCAATCAAAGAGTCTTTCTGGAGAAAATTAGGGTGGTCTGGTGCTCCTCGGACCTTATCAAGTAAATGTAGATATTGAAATGTTAACACGCTAACATTAGCATGCTAACTTTTTGCGCTAGTTTTGCAACCGTTCAATCAAAGAGTCTTTCTGGAGAAAATTAGGGTGGTCTGGTGCTCATCGGGCTCTATCAAGCCTATTGGTATATTGAAATGTTAACACGCTAACATTACCACGCTAACTTTTTGAGTTAGTTTTGCAACCGTTCAACCAAAGAGTCTTTCCGGAGAAAATTAGGGTGGTCTGGTGCTCCTCGGACCTTATCAAGTAAATGTAGATATTGGGATATTGGAATGTTAACATGCTAACATTAGCATGCTAGCTTTTTAAAATAGTTTTGCAACTATTCAATCAAAGAGTCTTCCGGAGAAAATGAGGGTGTTCTGGTGCTCCTGGGGCCCTATCAAGCGTATTGGGGTATTGAAATGTTAACCAGCTAACCTTAGCATGCTAACTTTTTGAGCTAGTTTTGCAACTGTTAAACCAAAGAGTCTTTCCGGAGAAAATGAGGGTGGTCTGGTGCTCCTCAGACCTTATCAAGCAAATGTAGATATTGGGATATTTAAATGTAAACATGCTGACAGTAGCATGCTAACTTTTTGAGCTAGTTTTGCAACCGTTCAATCAAAGAGTCTTTCCGGAGTAAATTAGGGTGGTCTGGTGGTCCTCGGACCTTATCAAGCAAATGTAGATATTGAAATGTTAACACGCTAACATTAGCATGCTAACCTTTTGAGCTAGTTTTGCAACCGTTCAACCAAAGAGTCTTCCGGAGAAAATTAGGTTGGTCTGGTGCTCCTCGGGCCCTATCAAGCATATTGGGGTATTGAAATGTTAACGTGCTAACCTTAGCATGCTAACTTTTTGAGCTAGTTCTGCAACCGTTCAACCAAAGAGTCTTCTGGAGAAAATTAGGTTGGTCTGGTGCTCCTCGGGCCCTATCAAGCGTATTGAGATATTGAAATGTTAACAAGCTAACATTAGCATGCTAACCTTTTGAGCTAGTTTTGCAACCATTCAACCAAAGAGTCTTTCTGGAGAAAATTAGGGTGGTCTGGTGCTCCTCGGGCCCTATCAAACGTATTGCGATATTGAAATGTTAACAAGCTAACATTAGCATGCTAACCTTTTGAGCTAGTTTTGCAACCGTTCAATCAAAGAGTCTTCCGGAGAAAATTAGAGTGGTATGGTGCTCCTCGGGCCCTATCAAGCGTATTGGGATATTGAAATGTTAACACGCTAACATTAGCATGCTAACCTTTTGAGATAGTTTTGCAACCGTTCAACCAAAGAGTCTTCCCGGAGAAAATTAGGGTGGTCTGGTGCTCCTTGGACTTTATCAAGCAAATGTAGATATTGGGATATTTAAATGTTAACATGCTAACATTAGCATGCTAACTTTTTGAGCTAGTTTTGCAACCGTTCAACCAAAGAGTCTTTCTGGAGAAAATTAGGGTGGTCTGGTGCTCCTTGGACTTTATCAAGCAAATGTAGATATTGGGATATTTAAATGTTAACATGCTAACATTAGCATGCTAACTTTTTGAGCTAGTTTTGCAACCGTTCAACCAAAGAGTCTTTCCGGAGAAAATTAGGTTGGTCTGGTGCTGCTCAGACCTTATCAAGCTAATGTAGATATTGGGATATTTAAATGTAAACATGCTGACATTAGCATGCTAACTTTTTGAGCTAGTTTTGCAACCGTTCAACCAAAGAGTCTTTCTGGAGAAAATTAGGGTGGTCTGGTGCTCCTTGGACTTTATCAAGCAAATGTAGATATTGGGATATTTAAATGTTAACATGCTAACATTAGCATGCTAACTTTTTGAGCTAGTTTTGCAACCGTTCAACCAAAGAGTCTTTCTGGAGAAAAATAGGGTGGTCTGGTGCTCATTGGGCTCTATCAAGCATATTGGAATATTGAAATGTTAACACGCTAACATTAGCATGCTAACTTTTTGAGCTAGTTTTGCAACCGTTCAACCAAAGAGTCTTTCCGGAGAAAATGAGGTTGGTCTGGTGCTGCTCAGACCTTATCAAGCAAATGTAGATATTGGAATATTTAAATGTAAACATGCTGACATTAGCATGCTAACTTTTTGAGCTAGTTTTGCAACCGTTCAACCAAAGAGTCTTCCGGAGAAAATTTGAGTGGTCTGGTGCTCCTCGGGCCCTATCAAGCGTATTGGGATATTGAAATGTTAACACGCTAACATTAGCATGCTAACTTTTTTAGCTAGTTTTGCAACCGTTCAACCAAAGAGTCTTTCCGGAGAAAATTAGGGTGGTCTGGTGCTCCTCAGACCTTATCAAGCAAATGTAGATATTGGGATATTTAAATGTAAACATGCTGACAGTAGCATGCTAACTTTTTGAGCTAGTTTTGCAACCGTTCAATCAAAGAGTCTTTCCGGAGTAAATTAGGGTGGTCTGGTGGTCCTCGGACCTTATCAAGCAAATGTAGATATTGAAATGTTAACACGCTAACATTAGCATGCTAACTTTTTGAGCTAGTTTTGCAACCGTTCAACCAAAGAGTCTTTCCGGAGAAAATTAGGGTGGTCTGGTGCTCCTCAGACCTTATCAAGCAAATGTAGATATTGGAATATTTAAATGTAAACATGCTGACATTAGCATGCTAACTTTTTGAGCTAGTTTTGCAACCGTTCAACCAAAGAGTCTTTCCGGAGAAAATTAGGGTGGTCTGGTGCTCCTCAGACCTTATCAAGCAAATGTAGATATTGGAATATTTAAATGTAAACATGCTGACATTAGCATGCTAACTTTTTGAGCTAGTTTTGCAACCGTTCAACCAAAGAGTCTTCCGGAGAAAATTTGAGTGGTCGTCTGGTGCTCATCGGGCCCTATCAAGCATATTGAGATATTGAAATGTTAACAAGCTAACATTAGCATGCTAACTTTTTGAGCTAGTTTTGCAACCGTTCAATCAAAGAGTCCTTCCGGAGAAAATTTGAGTGGTCTGGTGCTCCTCGGACCTTATCAAGAAAAGTTAAAACGCTAACATTAACACGCTAACTTTGTTGTTTAGTGCAGATGTCACAAAAAGCATACACTGCCTGGAAATCCGTCGTCAATCTACCGAGCGGGAGGTCAGAGTCCGAGGCGTGAACTGGTAGTGACTCGTAAACCTCTAAAAGGCGGGCGGGCGGTTGTTGTTTTTGATGTGATACTGTGACATCATGGCCGCACAGGAAATAGGATACGCCGCTATCTTGGACCAGGAACAAAGACAATCGCCGTCTCCAGTTAGTTAGTTGGCGCCACTTAAGAAGCTCTGAGATAAAACGCATCAAGTTTAGAGCGGATTCTTTCAATTCTTAGAAATTGTATCAATTTTTTTGTTGACACATTACAATGAAATCACATTTTTGTGGTTTTCCTCCCCCGTCTCTGCGCTCACTCTGCATGTTCTCCATATCAGGAATCTGATCCAAGAAAGGATCTTTTCTCATTGTTTACTTCTTTGTTCCCGTGGGGGGCGGGTGGCGAGGTTTGGAGCAGGGGTCACCAACACGGTGCCCGCGGGCACCAGGTCGCCCGTAAGGACCAGATGAGTCGCCCACTGGCCTGTTCTAAAAAATAGCACAAATAGCAGCACTTACCAGTGAGCTGCCTCTATTTTTTAAATTGTATTTATTTACTAGCAATTCTAAGAGAGACAAAACTCAAATAGAATTTGAAAATCCAAGAAAATATTTGAAAGACTTGGTCTTCACTCGTTTAAATAAATGTATTTATATTTTTTCTTTGCTTCTTATAACTTTCAGAAAGACAATTTTAGAGAAAAAATACAACTTTAAAAACGATTTTAGGATTTTTAAACGCATATACCTTTTTACTTTTTAAATTCCTTCCTCTTTTTTCCTGACAATTTAAAGCAATGTTCAAGTATTTAATTTTTTTTATTGTAAAGAATAATAAATACTTTTTAATTTAATTCTTCATTTTAGCTTGTTTTTTCGACAAATATTTGTGAAATGTTTCTTCAAACTTATGATTAAAATTAAAAAAAATACTCTGGCAAATCTAGAAAATCTGTAGAATCAAATTTGTAAATTTTTTTTTTTTTATTGTAAAAGAATAATAAGTACATTTTAATTTAATTCTTCATTTTAGCTTCTGTTTTTTCGACAAATATTTGTGAAATGTTTCTTCAAACTTATGATTAAAATTAAAAAAAATACTCTGGCAAATCTAGAAAATCTGTAGAATCAAATTTGTAAATTAATTTTTTTTTATTGTAAAAGAATAATAAGTACATTTTAATTTAATTCTTCATTTTAGCTTCTGTTTTTTCGACAAATATTTGTGAAATGTTTCTTCAAACTTATGATTAAAATTAAAAAAAATACTCTGGCAAATCTAGAAAATCTGTAGAATCAAATTTGTAAATTTATTTTTTTTATTGTAAAAGAATAATAAGTACATTTTAATTTAATTCTTCCTTTTAGCTTCTGTTTGTCCGCCAAATATTTGTGAAATGTTTCTTCAAACTTATGATTAAAATAAATAAAAATACTCTGGCAAATCTAGAAAATCTGTAGAATCAAATTTGTAAATTTATTTTTTTTTATTGTAAAAGAATAATAAATACATTTTAATTTAATTCTTCATTTTAGCTTCTGTTTTTTCGACAAATATTTGTGAAATGTTTCTTCAAACTTATGATTAAAATTAAAAAAAATACTCTGGCAAATCTAGAAAATCTGTAGAATCAAATTTGTAAATTTATTTTTTTTTATTGTAAAAGAATAATAAATACATTTTAATTTAATTCTTCATTTTAGCTTCTGTTTTTTCGACAAATATTTGTGAAATGTTTCTTCAAACTTATGATTAAAATTAAAAAAAATACTCTGGCAAATCTAGAAAATCTGTAGAATCAAATTTGTAAATTTATTTTTTTTTATTGTAAAAGAATAATAAGTACATTTTAATTTAATTCTTCATTTTAGCTTCTGTTTTTTCGACAAATATTTGTGAAATGTTTCTTCAAACTTATGATTAAAATTAAAAAAAATACTCTGGCAAATCTAGAAAATCTGTAGAATCAAATTTGTAAATTTATTTTTTTTTATTGTAAAAGAATAATAAATACATTTTAATTTAATTCTTCATTTTAGCTTCTGTTTTTTCGACAAATATTTGTGAAATGTTTCTTCAAACTTATGATTAAAATTAAAAAAAATACTCTGGCAAATCTAGAAAATCTGTAGAATCAAATTTGTAAATTTATTTTTTTTTATTGTAAAAGAATAATAAGTACATTTTAATTTAATTCTTCATTTTAGCTTCTGTTTTTTCGACAAATATTTGTGAAATGTTTCTTCAAACTTATGATTAAAATTAAAAAAAATACTCTGGCAAATCTAGAAAATCTGTAGAATCAAATTTGTAAATTTTTTTTTTTTATTGTAAAAGAATAATAAGTACATTTTAATTTAATTCTTCATTTTAGCTTCTGTTTGTCCGCCAAACTTATGATTAAAATTCAAATTATTCTGGCAAATCTAGAAAATCTGTAGAATCAAATTTAAATCTTGTTTCAAAGTCCATCCATCCATCCATTTTCTACCGCTTACTCCCTTTTAGGGTCGCGGGGGGCGCTGGCGCCTATCTCAGCTACAATCGGGCGGAAGGCAGGGTACACCCTGGACAAGTCGCCACCTCATCGCAGTGTTTCAAAGTCTTTTGAATTTATTTTCAAATTTTTGTTCTGGAAAATCTAGAAGAAATTATATGTCTTTGTTAGAAATATAGCTTGGTCCAATTTGTTATATATTCTAACAAAGTGCAGATTAGATTTTAACCTATTAAAACGTGTCATCAAAATTCTAAAATTAATCTAATCAGGAAAATTTTACTAATATCCATCCATTTTCTACCGCTTATTCCCTTTTTGGGATAGCGGGGGGCGCTGGCGCCTATCTCAGCTACAATCGGGCGGAAGGCAGGGTACACCCTGGACAAGTCGCCACCTCATCGCAGTGTTTCAAAGTCTTTTGAATTTATTTTCAAATTTTTGTTCTGGAAAATCTAGAAGAAATTATATGTCTTTGTTAGAAATATAGCTTGGTCCAATTTGTTATATATTCTAACAAAGTGCAGATTAGATTTTAACCTATTAAAACGTGTCATCAAAATTCTAAAATTAATCTAATCAGGAAAATTTTACTAATATCCATCCATTTTCTACCGCTTATTCCCTTTTTGGGGTAGCGGGGGGCGCTGGCGCCTATCTCAGCTACAATCGGGCGGAAGGCAGGGTACACCCTGGACAAGTCGCCACCTCATCGCAGTGTTTCAAAGTCTTTTGAATTTATTTTAAAATTTTTGTTCTGGAAAATCTAGAAGAAATGATATGTCTTTGTTAGAAATATAGCTTGGTCCAATTTGTTATATATTCTAACAAAGTGCAGATTGGATTTTAAACTATTTAAAACATGTCATCAAAATTGTAAAATTAATCTTAATCAGAAAAAATGACAAATGATGTTCCATAAAAAATTGTTTTTTTATTTTTTCAAAAAGATTCGAATTAGCTAGTTTTTCACCATTTTTTTTGGTTGAATTTTGAATTTTAAAGAGTCGAAATTGAAGATAAACTATGTTTCAAAATTTAATTTTAATTTTTTTCCTGTTTTCTCCTCTTTTAAACCATTCAATTAAGCATTTTTTTTCATCATTTATTCTCTACAAAAAAACCTTCCGTAAAAGGAAAAAAAATGTACAACGGAATGACAGACAGAAATACCCATTTTAAAAAAAATATTTTTGGACTGGACTCTTACGGTTGTGTTGGATCCACTATGGATTGAACAGTATCATGTTAGACCCGCTCGACATCCATTGCTTTCGGTCCCAGAGGGGGGGGTTTGCCCACATATATGGTCCTCTCCAAGGTTTCTCATAGTCATCATTGTCACCGACGTCCCACTGGGTGTGAGTTTTCCTTGCCCTTATGTGGGCCTACCGAGGATGTCGTAGTGGTTTGTGCAGCCCTTTGAGACACTAGTGATTTAGGGCTATATAAATAATCATTGATTGATTGATACATGGATTTATTTATTAAAGGTCAATTAAGCAAATTGGCTATTTCTGGCAATTTATTTGTGTATCAAACTGGTAGCCCTTGGCATTAATCAGTACCCAAGAAGTAGCTCTTGCTTTCAAAAAGGTTGGTGACCCCTGGTTTGGAGTGTCACCTCAGTGCTGGTCCGACCACTTCAATAATGTCCCCGTTACAGGAGTCCCGTTGAAAAGCCCCGAGAAATTGTTCTTATTCTCACTAAATCGACATCAAATCTGTATTTGTGTCCACTTGTGATGTTCAACGAAAAAAAAACTGCCTGGGTGAAATTACACATTGACCGACTTAATGACTCTCCCGCAGCAAATGATTGATAAAAATGTGACGGCTGCCAATGCCGCCCCTGCTTTTTTTTTTTTTTTCCATTTTTATTATTTGATGTGCCGCCTGATCTTTAACCCCCTTTAACTTTTAGAGGGAAGCAGGTGTCTTTTTTGAACAGTAACACTCACACATGTTGCTTCTCTAAACAAGCTAAACGAGCTTCAAGGGTGGGTGGGGGGCGGACCCCCTGCGGAGATAGGAGGCTATTTCACTCGACTATTGTGACGACCATCCCCATCAAACAAACCCCCCCCCCCCCCCCCCCCCCCATTCTCCCTTTCCTCGCCGTCCAATTTAAAAAAAGAGTGAGAAGGTGTGTTGGTGCTAATCTCTTCTCTTTCCTCATGTCCTCATGTGTCATGTCTTTTTAGTTTTTTTGGACTGTATTGTGCAATAATGTTGTATGTGTATATATATATGTATATATGCATGTGTGTGGATATATACATATTACAAACCCCGTTTCCATATGAGTTGGGAAATTGTGTTAGATGTAAATATAAACAGAATACAATGATTTGCAAATCCTTTTCAACCCATATTCAGTTGAATATGCTACAAAGACAACATATTTGATGTTCAAACTCATAAATATTTTTTGTTGTTGTTGTAAATAATCAATAATTTTAGAATTTGATGCCAGCAACACGTGACAAAGAAGTTGGGAAAGGTGGCAATAAACACTGATCAAGTTGAGGAATGCTCATCAAACACTTATTTGGAACATCCCACAGGTGTGCAGGCTAATTGGGAACAGGTGGGTGCCATGATTGGGTATAAAAACAGCTTCCCCGAAAAATGCTCAGTCTTTCACAAGAAAGGATGGGGCGAGGTACACCCCTTTGTCCACAACTGCGTGAGCAAATAGTCAAACAGTTTAAGAACAACGTTTCTCAAAGTGCAATTGCAAGAAATTTAGGGATTTCAACATCTACGCTCCATAATATCATCAAAAGGTTCAGAGAATCTGGAGAAATCACTCCACGTAAGCGGCATGGCCGGAAACCAACATTGAATGACCGTGACCTTCGATCCCTGTATCAAAAACCGACATCAATCTCTAAAGGATATCACCACATGGGCTCAGGAACACTTCAGAAAACCACTGTCACTAAATGCGGTTGGTCGCTACATCTGTAAGTGCAAGTTAAAGCTCTAATATGCAAAGCGAAAGCCATTTATCAACAACATCCAGAAACACCCCCGGATTTTCTGGGCCCGAAATCATCTAAGATAGACTGATACAAAGTGGAAAAGTGTTCTGTGGCCTGACGAGTCCACATTTGAAATTGCTTTTGGAAATATTTGACATCATGTCATCCGGACCAAAGGGGAAGCAAACCATCCAGACTGTTATCAACGCAAAGCTGAAAAGCCAGCATCTGTGATGGTATGGGGGTGCATTAGTGCCCAAGGCATGGGTAACTTACACATCTGTGAAGGCACCATTAATGCTGAAAGGTACATACAGGTTTTGGAACAACATTTGCTGCCATCCAAGCGCCGTCTTTTTCATGGACGCCCCTGCTTATTTCAGCAAGACAATGCCAAGCCACATTCAGCACGTGTTACAACAGCGTGGCTACGTAAAAAAAGTGTGCAGGTACTTTCCTGGCCCGCCTGCAGTTCAGACCTGTCTCCCATGGAAAATGTGTGGCGCATTATGAAGCGTAAAATAGGACAGCGGAGACCCCGGACTATTGAGCGACTGAAGCTCTACATAAAACAAGAATGGGAAAGAATTCCACTTTCAAAGCTTCAACAATTAGTTTCCTCAGTTCCCAAACATTTATTGAGTGTTGTTAAAAGAAAAGGTGATGTAACACAGTGGTGAACATGCCCTTTCCCAACTACTTCGGCACGTGTTGCAGCCATGAAATTCTAAGTTTATTATATGCAAAAAAAATTAAGTTTATGAGTTTGAACATCAAATATGTTGTGTTTGTAGCATATTCAACTGAATATGGCTTGAAAAGGATTTGCAAATCATTGTATTCTGTTTATATTTACATCTAACACAATTTCCCAACTCATATGGATTGGATTCTAGTCGTCACTGAAAACGAGATGAGGCTCAGATCCAGGTTTCGGTGTGTACATTTTTGGAAAGTGACTTACATGCATCGGGAGGGCGACTCTACACACGTCCCTCCGTTCTCACAGGGCCTGTATTTATCCGTGCAACGGAAACCTGCAAAGGGAATACAAGAAACAAGTTGCATGAATGGAATGAGTTTGTTTGGGTCGTATAATCAACCGTTATACGCAACAGTCACACACAGAAAGAAAAAGAGTGACCGAAAATAGGAATAGGCTGAAGCCAAAAGCTTATATTTGCCTATCCGATAAATGCACTGAAAATTACATTGCCTGGAACATCAAAGGAATTAACGCTATATTTTATAATTTCCATTAATTCCTCTATCAAGGCTTTCTTACACCTTTAGAACTACATGTCTTCAACTCATCACTAGGCTTGTTGCAACATTTATCTCCTAAAACTGAAATATTTATGTATTTTATATTCCTTCTTACTTGACATATTTCAAAAATGTTCATCCCCCTCTAAATGATAGTTTTCCCCTCTTAATCTAAACTTAGTATAAAGAATACAAGCTGCAAGGTTGTTGTTCTTTACTCCAAACATCATTTCCATTGTTTTTAAAAACACAATATCTGAAAACTTTTAACACACTTATGAACAATGCATTGGTCGGCTCATAGCAGCACACTTTGTGTGTTGTTATAATTACTTTTTTTAATAGTCTTGAACACATTAATAAAATAGACCCCAACTCCTCCTCCTGCATGGAGTGCAACATGTGGCATCCTGCAGACTTTTTTTTTTTGGTCTGCTTTGAAATGCTGATAAATAGACTGTAAGTGCAAAAAAAAATGTGCAAAAAGAAGTTGTTTAGGGAATGTCATTCAACATTAAACACACTTTTTTTTTATTTGAGAGTTGTGCAAAGCTAAAGCTTTAAAATATTAGCATGCATTAAACCTCCTGATTGCATTGCATATGTAAAAATGCACATATAAAAATGCATTGCGTCTAAAAAAAATTATATATAAAAAATGCTTTGCATGTATAAAATGCATTGCATATATATAATACATGTATAAAAATGCATATATAAAATTAATTGCATACATAAAAATTCATATATAAAATGCATTGCATACAGTATATATAATGCATGTATACAAATGCATATATAGAATGCATTGCATATATAAAAATGCATATATAAATGCATTGCATGTATATAATGCATATATAATTTGCATTGCATATATGTAATGCAAATTCAAAAATGCATTGCATATAAAAAAATGCATGTATAAACTGCATTGCATTTAAAAAAGGCATATATAAAAATGCATTGCATATATATAAAATGCATATATAAAATGCATTACATATATAAAAATGCCTATATAAACTGCATTGCATGTATATAATGCATATATAAAATGCACTGCATATATAAAAATGCATATATAAAATGCATTCCATATATATAATGCATATATAAAAATGCCAATATAACATCCATCCATCCATTTTCTACCGCTTATTCCCTTTCGGGGTCGCGGGGGGCGCTGGCGCCTATCTCAGCTACAATCGGGCAGAAGGCGGGGTACACCCTGGACAAGTCGCCACCTCATCGCAGGGCCAACACAGCATATATAAAATGCTTTGCATATATAAAAATGCATATATATATTTAATGCTTTGGATATATAAAAATGCATAGCATATATAAACATGCATAAATAAAATTGCATGTATAAAAATGCATTGCATATATAAAAGACATTTGTAAAAATGCATATATAAAATTGCATATATGAACATGCATTGCATGTATAAAAATGCATATATAAAATTGCATATATAAGACATGTATAAAAATGCATTGCATATATAAAAGACATTTGTAAAAATGCATATATAAAATTGCATATATAAACATGCATTGCATGTATAAAAATGCATATATAAAATTGCATACATAAATTTGCATATATTAAAATGCATATATAAAATGCACAATTTTTGCATGAATATTGTGAAAATGCGTACATAAATTTGCATATATAAAATGCATCATTTTTGCGTGAATATTGTGAAATGGTTGTAGACTTTAAAAAAAAAGTCCTGCTAGAGGGGCCCCCTGGGCACCGTGTCCAAACATGTCCCCTCAAACAAACCAAACCCAACTCCTCCCGCGGCGACGTACCTTCAACAAGATGCATGAACAATAAAAAAGACAAAATAATCCACAGAATATTCCCTTCCATTTCGGTGGAAAAAAGTTCCCAGCAACTTGAAGGCGTCTCCCCTTCTCAGTAGAAATACATCCTTGTTGTTGTTGTTGTTGTTGTTGCAAGTAAGTGGAGGTGAACGGAAGCTCCAGAGTGGACGCCACGGGCTTTTGTGGTGCGGTGGCGCCGGGAGAGTCGCGTTAAGTTGTGTGTTCTCCCCGAAGAAAGTTCCTCCAGCAGCTCAGCCTTGATGGGAGATTCCTGAGAAAACTGCCGGGGTGGAGGTGGAGGGGCCGTGCAAGTGTGTGCAGACTCCGCCCACTTCTCTCTCTCTCTCTCTCTCTCTCTCTCTCAGGCTGAAGACCTTTAAAGGCCTACTGAAATGAGATGTTCTTATTTAAACGGGGATAGCAGCTCCATTCTATGTGTCATACTTCATCATTTCGCCATATTGCCATATTTTTGCTGAAAGGATTTAGTAGAGAACATCCACGATAAAGTTTGCAACTTTTGGTCGCTAATAAAAAAGCCTTGCCTGTACCGGAAGTAGCAGACGATGTGCGCGTGACGTCACAAGTTGTGGAGCTCCTCACTTCTGAGCATTGTTTACAATCATGGCCACCAGCAGCAAGGGCGATTCGGACCGAGAAAGCGACGATTTCCTCAATTTGAGCGAGGATGAAAGGCGGTATAGCTCGGTTGGTAGAGTGGCCGTGCCAGCAACTTGAGGGTTGCAGGTTCGATTCCCGCTTCCGCCATCCTAGTCACTGCCCGTTGTGTCCTTGGGCAAGGCACTTTACCCACCTGCTCCCAGTGCCACCCACACTGGTTTAAATGTAATTAGATATTGGGTTTCACTATGTAAAGCGCTTTGAGTCACTAGAGAAAAGCGCTATATAAATATAATTCACTTTAATTCACTTCACATTCGTGGATGAGGAAAGTGAGAGTGAAGGACTAGAAAGAAAAAAAAAAACTATACAGTGGGAGCGATTCAGATGTTATTAGACACATTTACTAAGATAATTCTGGAAAATCCCTTATCTGCTTATTGAGTTACTAGTGTTTTAGTGAGATTATATGGTCGTACCTGTACAACCTGAAGGTCGGCCCCGCACCTTTCTTCAGCACCAGTCGACGGGCGGTGGCAATGCCCATCTCTGCCCTTCGCAAGGACCCTCTTCGAAACACGATCTTTCGAAGTGATCGCTGCATAATACACTGTACTTTGTGGGTGTGTGGTCCAATCCAACCGTGTTCGCTTGACCGCTCCGTTCCATAGTAAAGCTTCACCGTCATCTTTCAGGAATGTAAACAAAGAAACACCGGCTGGGTTTGTGTTGCTAAAGGCGGCCGCAATACACCGCTTCCCACCTACAGCTTTCTTCTTTGACGTCTCCATTATTCATTGAAAAAGTTGCAAAAGATTCAGCAACACAGATGTCCAGAATACTGTGGAATTATGCGATGAAAACAGACGACTTATAGCTGGGAACGGTGCTGGAACAAAATGTCCTCTACAATCCATGACATCGCGTCATCATACCGACACGTTTCAGCAGGATATTTCGGCGCAAAATTTAAAATTGCAATTTAGTAAACTAAAAAGGCCGTATTGGCATGTGTTGCAATGTTAATATTTCATCATTGATATATAAACTGGTGACTTGTTCAGGGTGAACTGAGATAGGCACTAGCGCCCCCCGCGTACCCAAAAGGGAATAAGCGGCAGAAAATGGATGGATGTATAAACTGTCAGACTGCGTGCTTGGTAGTAGTGGGTTTCAGTAGGCCTTTAACATTCTGTTAGCACAGGCCTGGGCAATTATTTTGACTCGGGGGCCACATTTAGAGAAAAAAAATGTGTCTGGGGGCTAGTATATCTTTTTTTAGGAACCATCCATCCATCCATCTTCTTCCACTTATCCGAGGTCGGGTCGCGGGGGCAACAGCCTAAGCAGGGAAACCCAGACTTCCCTATCTCCAGCCACTTCGTCTAGCTCTTCCCGGGGGATCCCGAGGCGTTCCCAGACCCGCCGGGAGACATAGTCTTCCCAACGTGTCCTGGGTCTTCCCCATGGCCTCCTACCGGTTGGACGTGCCCTAAACACCTCCCTAGGGAGGCGTTCGGGTGGCATCCTGACCAGATGCCCGGATGGCAGAGCTTCTCACCCTAAGGGAGAGACCCAAACTCATTTGGGCCGATTGTAGCCATGATCTTATCCTTTCGGTCATGACCCAAAGCTCATGACCATAGGTGAGGATGGGAACGTAGATCGACCGGTAAATTGAGAGCTTTGCCTTCCGGCTCAGCTCCTTCTTCACCACAACGGATCGATACGACGTCCGCATTACTGAAGACGCCGCACCGATCCGCCTGTCGATCTCACGATCCACTCTTCCCCCACTCGTGAACAAGACTCCTAGGTACTTGAACTCCTCCACTTAGGGCAGGGTCTCCTCCCCAACTCGCAGATGGCACTCCACCCTTTTCCGGGCGAGATTCGTATTCATATACTGTGTGTGTGAAGTGAAGTGAATTATATTTATATAGCGCTTTTCTCAAGTGACTCAAAGCGCTTTACATAGTGAAACCCAATATCTAAGTTACATTTAAAGCAGTGTGGGTGGCACTGGGAGCAGGTGGGTAAAGTGCCTTGCCCAAGGACACAACGGCAGTGACTAGGATGGCAGAAGCGGGAATCGAACCTGCAACCCTCAAGTTGCTGGCACGGCCACTCTACCAACCGAGCTGTGTGTGTGTGTGTGTATGTGTATATGTATGTATGTATGTTTGAAGACTTCAATTTGGGGCGGCATACATAGCTCGGTTGGTAGAGATCTGCGTTCAAAAGACTCCGGCTTATTAGTGATTCCTAGAGCTCAAAAAAAGTCTGCGGGCTATAGAGCGTTTTCCGTTCGGGCTCCAGTACTCTGGAATGCCCTCCCGGTAACAGTTCGAGATGCTACCTCAGTAGAAGCATTTAAGTCTCATCTTAAAACTCATTTGTATACTCTAGCCTTTAAATAGACCTCCTTTTTAGACCAGTTGATCTGCCGCTTCTTTTCTTTCTCCTATGTCCCCCCCTCCCTTGTGGAGGGGGTCCGGTCCGATGACCATGGATGAAGTACTGACTGTCCAGAGTCGAGACCCAGGATGGACCGCTCGTCGGGACCCAGGATGGACCGCTCGCCTGTATCGGTTGGGGACATCTCTACGCTGCTGATCCGCTTGAGATGGTTTCCTGTGGACGGGACTCTCACTGCTGTCTTGGAGCCACTATGGATTGAACTTTCACAGTATCATGTTAGACCCGCTCGACATCCATTGCTTTCGGTCCCCCAGAGGGGGGGGGTTGCCCACATCTGAGGTCCTCTCCAAGGTTTCTCATAGTCAGCATTGTCGCTGGCGTCCCACTGGATGTGAATTCTCCCTGCTCACTGGGTGTGAGTTTTCCTTGCCCTTTCGTGGGTTCTTCCGAGGATGTTGTAGTCGTAATGATTTGTGCAGTCCTTTGAGACATTTGTGATTTGGGGCTATATAAATAAACATTGATTGATTGATTGATAAATATAATTCACTACACATGGAGAGAGAGACAGAGAGAAAGACGGCCCTGGCTTAGAATGAAAATGGTCCAAGTCCCGTCCTCCATGTCTTGAAAGTGGTTGTTTGTGCTGTTAATTGCAGTACATGTATACATACATCTAGTTGGTAGACTGGAACACATCTAGTCCTCTCTTGTTGGTTTGCATGTGTACACATTTGGGATGGCCGATAACATTGCATACTGTGTTTCTGTGGTTGGGGAAAAAAAAGAAAGAGAAAGACCAGGCCTCCCCTTGTCTTAAACCCCCCCCCCCCCCCCCCCCCCACTTAAATCATAGAGGCTCGGTTGTTCCACAGGCCAGTTCTCCCCGGCAGAGACAATACAAGTTGATTTGAATCATAAAGGGAGTCCGGCACTATGACACAGTTTTGCTCGGCAGGGGAGGGCGGCACACTAATATTCAAGCACACTGCCCCCGATGCCACTGTCTGCCACCTGGCCCCCCCCCCCAACATCACACTTGTCCCGGCCTCGAATGAAGTACAAGGCGGCCAATGAAGTTCGTTAGTGCGGTGACGTCCCGCATCGGGAGCGATGAAAGGGGACACCTGCTTCATTTGGCACCCGCCGTGTCGTCAGCAGAACCCCATTCGACTTTCAAGGCGAGTATCAAAAATGATAAAAGTAAAGTATCTCCCAAAAGTGAGAACACCGCTCACATTTCAGTAAGGGACGATACTAGGTAGGGTTGTCCCGATACCAATATTTTGGTACCGGTACCAAAATGTGACCACAAAAAATTGCGTTATTGGCTTTATTTTCTCCCAAAAAATCTTCCGGTACATCAAACATATGTTTACTATTGCAATTTATTTTTAAATAAAATAGTGAACATACTAGACAACTTGTCTTTTAGTAGTAAGTAAACAAACAAAGGCTCCTAATTAGTCTGCTGACATATGCAGTAACATATTGTGTCTTTTATACACCTGTTATTTTGCACACATTATGAAGGACAAGTGGTAAAAAGTAATTATTAATTAAGAGCTGATGCAGCCAGCCGTTTCTACATACAGCTACAAAAGTAAAACAACAACAACAATAACAAAAAACGTAACACTTTAGTATGGGGAACGTATTCTAAGTGACTAATACTTAAGGGTTAGGGTTACTGTAGTTTTGTGTTTTGTTATGTAAGAAGAGACCATATTCATGAAGTGGTGTTAAAGGGAGAATCATAGGAATGTATGTATGTATATATGTATGTATGTGTATATATGTATGTATATATATGTATGTATATATATATGTATATGTATATATATATGTATAAATAATGTGTGTGTATATATATGTATATGTATATGTGTGTATATATATGTATATGTATATATGTATATGTGTGTATATATGTATGTACATTTATATATGTGTATGTATATATATACACACATATATGTATATACATATATATGTATGTTTGTGTATATATTTGTGTATATATCTATATATATATATATATATATATACGTACATGTATACACATGTATATATATGTATATATACATATTTACGTATATGTATATACATGTAGATGTGTGTATATATATATATATATATATATATGTATTTATAACTATATATGTATATATACCTATGCATGTATATACATGTATGTATATATATATAAATATGTATATATATGTATATATATATATATATTTATAACTATATATGTGTATATATACCTATGCATGTATATACATGTATGTATATATATATATATATGTATATATTTATATATATATATATATATATATATATATATACAACCACTTCCTTACTAATAAGCAATAATTCTGAGGTTATTGAGGGAAGACTCTTAGTTAATGGCTTACAGGTTGTATAATAAGGCCATGCAGAATAAGGCATTAATAAGTACTTAATAATGACTAATTAAGAGCCAAGATTTTACTATTTTGGGTTTTAATAAGAAACTAATTAATTGGTGAATATGTTCCCCATTCTAAAATGTTACCAAAAAAACATATTCACTGTGGTGGGAGAAGGAGCGGACCCAACAAAGCAACCTCATACGAGGATACATTTTTAAAAAGTGCCAGTTCCCTTTCAACAAGTAACCTTTTTTTCCCCCTCCTGGTCTGTCCTGCATTGTTTAGAAAGTGAACAAGTAAGTCAGGTGTGAACGGCGGCAATAACGCAGCCTCCCCTTTCACTCTCTTGTGTCGTTCCGAGCAGTAAACCCTGCTTTCAAAGCAAAGAATCTCACTCTGTTATTTATTTGTTCTCACCTGCGCACAAACAAACAGCTTTTATTTGCCGTGCAGGCCGAGTGTGAGAGTGGAAGCCCCCGGTGACAAAGTTCTCGCGCGCCACTGGGAGGGGTTTATTTTCCCACACCAACAATCCTCGTCGGCTCTACGATTTATAACTCCCTGCTCTGCTGGAGAGAACACCTTTAAAAACAGGGGGGGGGGGAATAAAGGCTGTTCTTTCAATAGGTTAGCTTGAGGAACATTTTGATGTGGGTTCTTTCTTCCTGTCCTTGTTCTGGCTTGCATCTGATATGACAAAGTGCACTTTTATGGCTTTGGTACTAATTTGTTGTAACATACTCTGCCAACTGAAAGAAGTACAGGTGATATCGTATTGTACTATTTGTGGTGGCTAAACGTAGCCAATTTAACATTGTTCCTCTTTTACGTGGGATTTATAATATTAACTATGAACAATAAAACACTGAATATTAACAACATATGAATATCGCTCCTGTTTTAAATGGGTTTTACAATGTTAACTATGAACAATAAATTACTGAATATTAACAACCTATGAACGTCGCTCTTTTACGTGGGATTTACAATATTAACTATAAACAATAAAACACTGAATATTAACAACATACGAACATTGCCCCTCTTTCTTATGTAAGATTTACAATATTAACTATAAACAATAAAACACTGAATATTAACAACATACGAACATTGCCCCTCTTTCTTATGTAAGATTTACAATATTAACTATGAACAATAAAACACTGAATATTAACAACATACGAACATTGCCCCTCTTTCTTATGTAAGATTTACAATATTAACTATGAACAATAAAACACTGAATATTAACAACATATGAACATCGCTCCTGTTTTAAATTGGATCTACAATATTAACTATGAGCAATAAAACACTGAATATTAACAACATATGAACGTCTCTCTTTTACGTGGGATTTACAATATTAACTATGAACAATAAAACACTGAATATTAACAACATATGAACATCGCCCCTCTTTTACATGGGATTTACAATATTAATTATGAGCAATAAAATTTAGAATATTAACAACATATGAACATCGCTCCTTTTTTACATTGGATATACAATATTAACTATGAACGATAAAACACTGAAAATTAACAAATATGAATGTCGCTCTTTTACGTGGGATTTACAATATTAACTATGAACAATAAAACACTGAATATTAACAACATATGAACATTACTCCTCGTAAGTGGGATTTACAATATTAACTATGAACAATAAAACGTGAATATTAACAACATATGAACATCGCTCCTCTTTTATGTGGGATTTACAATATTAACTATAAACAATAAAACATGAATATTAACAACATATGAACATTACTCCTCGTAAGTGGGATTTACAATATTAACTATGAACAATAAAATACTGAATATTAACAACATATGAACATCGCTCCTCTTTTACGTGGGATTTACAATATTAACTATGAGCAATAAAATTCCGAATATTAACATTTCATCATCATTCCTCTTTTATGTGGGATTTACAATATTAACTATGAACAATAAAACACTGAATATTAACAACATTTGAACATCGCCCCTCTTTTTAGTGGAAGTTACAATATTAACTATGAACAATATAAAACACTGAAATTAACAACATATGAACGTTGACCCTCTTTTACGTGGGATTTACAATAATAACTATGAGCAATAAAATTCTGAATATTAACAACATATGAACATCGCTCCTTTTTTACATTGGATATACAATATTAACTATGAGGAATAAAACACTGAATATTAACAACATATGGACGTCACCCATCTTTTACTTGGAATTTACAAGATTAACTATGAACAATGAAACACTGAATTTTAACAACATATGAACATTACTCCTCGTAAGTGGGATTTACAATATTAACTATGAACAATAAAACATGAATATTAACAACATATGAACATCGCTCCTCTTTTACGTGGGATTTACAATACTAACTATGAACAATAAAATACTGAATATTAACAACATATGATCGTTCATCCTATTTTATGGGGGACTTACAATATTAACTATGAACAAGAAAACACTGAATATTAACAACATATGAACATCGCTCCTCTTTTACGTGGGATTTACAATATTAACTATGAACAATAAAACACTGAATATTAACAACATATAAACGTTGCTCCTCTCTTACGTCTCAAACTAGCGCCTTGGTAGTTTTGTATCTTTTACAATCAAGCAAAACACAACAAAAATGTAAAAAAGACCTGCAAAGAATGAACAGCAACAATATGATATCTTGTCAAAATTGACTTCCGCATCAGTTCTAGACGTATGTTATGGCAACACGTTATGGTTCTTTTGAAGTTTGGGAAGATCATTTGGGTATTAAAAAAATGTGCTTGATTTATTACCATATCTCTCACACACAAATAAGGTGTGGACATATTTATTTTTGGTCGTCCAGCATCCTCTCCCTTCAAAGCGCTAACAGGCAATGGGTGTGGACACCTGATGACTTTACCACCCAAGACAGCCTGATTTATGGGCCCGCACCCAAAGAGCACCCCTGTAGAGAGTGTGGCAAGTATTAACAGCCCCCCAGCCCCCGTCCCCCAACCCAATAAAAAAAATGGTCACGGCCAATCAGGAGCTGAGAGCCCCCTACGGGGCGGTTTAGCTCGGTTGCTAGAGTGGCCGTGCCAGCAACTTGAGGGTTGCAGGTTCGATTCCCGCTTCTGCCATCCTAGTCACTGCCGTTGTGTCCTTGGGCAAGACACTTTACCCACCTGCTCCCAGTGCCACCCACACTGGTTTTAATGTAACTTAGATATTGGGTTTCACTATGTAAAGCGCTTTGAGTCACTAGAGAAAAAGCGCTATATAAATATAATTCACTTCACTAATTCACAATTCACTCCTACAGGCTGCCAATCACAGCACGGCAGTTTGTGCTGTATATATATACTTTGTTTTAATTTTATTTTATTTATTTGAGACACTAGTGATTTAGGGCTATATAAGTAAACGATTGATTGATTATTTATTTATTTTATTTTTTTCAATTGTTTTTAACATGGCTGTGCAGCACTTTGGAAACGTTATTGTTGTTTAAATGTGCTATATAAATAAAGTGGATTGGATTGATTGATCAACTTTTTTTTTCTTAACTTTTTGATCTCTACATCGAGGATGCAGTGGAGCATCAAGTGTTGTGAGATGATGGCATGGAAATAAAACACAAACTAGGCCTTCTGAGCAAGATACACACACACAAACACACACACACACACACACTGATAAGATACCTTTAGGTGTGTTTTGTTTTTGCTGGAAAAGTGACATCACTGATAGGAAAAGCTTCTTTTCCCAAGAGCTTCCACCCCCCACCCCACCCCCCCCACCCCTGTTCACAGACGTAAGCGGAAGAAGATGGACGGATGGCATTTAAATTGTGATGAATCGACATATATTTCCATCTTACACACACTTAATTACATGTAGGTCTCGGTTCTAATCCATCCCAAAGGTGTTCAATCGGGTTCAGGTCAGGACTCTGTGCAGGCCAGTCAAGTTCATCCACACCAGACTCTGTCATCCATGTCTTTATGGACCTTGCCTTGTGCACTGGTGCACAGTCATGTTGGAAGAGGAAGGGGACCCCGCTCTAAACTGTTGCCATAAAGTTGGGAGAATGAAATTCCCCAAAATGTTTTGGTATCCTGGAGCATTCAAAGTTCCTTTCACTGGAACAATTCTTGAAAAACAACCCCACCACATAATTCCTCCTCCATCAAATTTCACAGTGCAGTCCGAAAAGTAACGTTCTCCTGGCAACCTCCAAACCCAGACTGGTCCACCAGATTGCCGGATAGAAACATGTGATTCTTTAGTCCAGAGAAGACGTCTCCACTGCTCTAGAGTCCAGTGGTGACGTCCTTTACACCACTGCATCCCACGCTTTGCATTGGACTTGGTGATGTGTGGCTTAGACGCAGCTGCTCGGCCATGGAAACCCATTCCATGAAGCTCTCTGTGTACTGTACGTGGGCTAATTGGAAGGTCAGGGGAAGTTCGGAGCTCTGTAGCAACTGACCGTGCAGAAAGTCTTTGCAATATGTGCTTAAACATCCGCAGACCCCGCTCTGTCAGTTTACGTGGCCTACCACTTGGTGGCTGAGTTGCTGTTGTTCCCAAAACACTTCCATTTTCTTATAGTAAAGTTGACTTCGGACTATTTAGGAGCGAGGACATTTCACGACTGGATTTGTTGCACAGGTGGCATCCTGTGACAGTTCCACGCTGGAAATCACTGAGAGCGGCCCATTCTTTCACAAATGTTTGCAGAAACAGTCTCCATGGCTAAGACTCTGTGCAGGCCAGTCAAGTTCTGTGAAGTTCTGATTATTTGGATGAGTGGCCAAATACTTTTGGCAGTATAGTTGTATTTTGAATGGGGTTTTGCGTATTTAGTGGACAAAATGCGAAGAATATCAAGGTGGCCCCCAAATGATTAACATTTTTTTCTTTAAGACCCCCTAATGCAACGTGAGGATGCACGAAATAGTTTACTTTGTCTTTGTGCACAGTAAAGAATGGGGAGAGCTTCAACTTTTGTATTCTTTTTGCACTTTTTCTTTTCCACACACACACACACACACACACACACACACACACACACACACACACATGACGTGGGGGGACTTATTGACTAAAGTAAACACGTGCGAATGATGGATCTTCTTTCGGCTTGTGGGAAAAAGGTGTTTGACTTTGGCAGCAGTCCTCCAAGCGGCTGTTCAAGCCCGCATGTGTGCACACGTCCCCGAGTAGACTTGAGAGAAGGGAGAGGAAAAAATAGATTTCTCACCTCCGTGGAATTGTTTGCTTTTCACGGGAAGGTTGTGTAGTTTGGATTGATATCCATCCGTGGAATCTCTTTAAGCAAAGCCAAATAACCTCTCCGGCGCTCGACTTTTACCGCGACCGCCCTCGTCTTTTGCCGTAATGCTCCCCGAAAATTGACCAACATTTGCGGCAGGAATACGACTTTTTACTTGTTAATTGAAAAGGGGTCTAACAGTAAACGGAGTAATAATAATTTGCGATAATTCCCAACGGTTAGTAATACCGTTTGATTTTTTAATAACCGAAAAACCCATCCATCTTGTTCCGCTTAGGTCGCGGGGGCAGCAGCCTAAGCAGGGAAGCCCAGACTTCCCTCTCCCCAGCCACTTCGTCTAGCTCTTCCCGGGGGATCCCGAGGCGTTCCCAGGCCAGCCAGGAGACATAGTCTTCCCAACGTGTCCTGGGTCTTCCCCGTGGCCTCCTACCGGTCGGGTGGGATTCTGACCAGATGCCCAAACCACCTCATCTGGCTCCTCTCCATGTGGAGGAGCAGCGGCTTTACTTTGAGTTCCTCCCGGATGGCAGAGCTTCTCACCCTATCTCTAAGGGAGAGACCCAAACTCATTTTGGCCGTGATCTTGTCCTTTCGGTGACAACCCAAAGCTCATGACCATAGGTGCTTCCTGGCTTCCTGTGCACTTAAGATCTGACTTTAAGGTTTTACTACTTACGTATAAAATACTACACGGTCTAGCTCCAGCCTATCTTGCCGATTGTATTGTACCATATGTCCCGGCAAGAAATCTGCGTTCAAAAGACTGCGGCTTATTAGTGATTCCTAGAGCCCAAAAAAAGTCTGCGGGCTATAGAGCGTTTTCCGTTCGGGCTCCAGTACTCTGGAATGCCCTCCCGGTAACAGTTCGAGATGCTACCTCAGTAGAAGCATTTAAGTCTCACCTTAAAACTCATTTGTATACTCTAGCTTTTAAATAGACTCCCTTTTTAGACCAGTTGATCTGCCGCTTCTTTTCTTTCTCCTATGTCCCCCCCTCCCTTGTGAAGGGGGTCCGGTCCGGTCCGATGACCATGGATGAAGTACTGGCTGTCCAGAGTCGAGACCCAGGATGGACCGCTCGCCTGTGTATGGGTTGGGGACATCTCTACGCTGCTGATCCGCCTCCGCTTGAGATGGTTTCCTGTGGACGGGACTCTCGCTGCTGTCTTGGATCCGCCTTGAACTGAACTCTCGCGGCTGTGTTGGAGCCACTATGGATTGAACTTTCACAGTATCATGTTAGACCCGCTCGACATCCATTGCTTTCGGTCCCCTAGAGGGGGGCGGTTGCCCACATCTGAGGTCCTCTCCAAGGTTTCTCATTGTCACTGGAGTCCTACTGGATGTGAATTCTCCCTGCCCACTGGGTGTGAGTTTTCCTTGCCCTTTTGTGGGTTCTTCCGAGGATGTCGTAGTCGTAATGGTTTGTGCAGTCCTTTGAGACATTTGTGATTTGGGGCTATATAAATAAACATTGATTGATAAATAAACATTGAGTGAAGATGGGAACCTAGGAGCTTTGCCTTCCGGCTCAGCTCCTCCTTCACCACAACGGATCGATACAGCGAATACATTACTGAAGACGTCGCACCGATCTCACCATCCACTCCTCCCTCACTCGTGAACAAGACTCCGAGGTACTTGAACTCCTCCACTCGGGGCAGGGTCTCTTCCCCAACCCGGAAGTGGCGCTCCACCCCTTTCCGGGTGAGAAAACCATCATTTATTGATGCATTTTCGGCAAGACCAAGTCAGCCGCATGCACACTAGCGTCGTTTGGCTCGATAATCATGGCGGACATGCTACACGGACTTTGCTCAGGAGATTTCCCCTCGGAGTAAACTGAGCCAAGCCCTTGGTTGAAACTTGTTACAACTTGTTTATAAAGTCTTGACTTTGTTTACTGGGATGTTCACTCCTCCGTTTTTTTACCTGCAACCTGTGTCAGTGTTCAAATAACATCAATACTAGCTACAATGTTTTATTTGTCATCGAATTGAACGCAGGGGGTGAAGATTGCTTATTGGATGTGTGAGGTATCACTCTGGGTTTTTTTTTGTTGGCCAACTTGTTGTACTGAAACACTAGCGAGGTGTTGGAGGAGAACAAAGCGTGTTTATTAGACTTCATCTTCATTAGCCAAACTACTTGGTGTTTTATGTTGTTGCCAAAAAGTAAACACCAGGTTTTGTTTACATTGATAGTTTTTTTTCATGTCACTTCAAAAATTATCCACGTGACATAAATGTGTTATTGTGTTTAGTTAATTCCTATTTCTGCTCAAACTCTTAAAGGATCTGTCCTGATACACCATTCTAAAAATAGTTCAAATAGCAGCACTTACCAGTGAGCTGCCTCTATTTTTTAAAATTGTATTTATTTACTAGCAAGCTGGTCTCGCTTTGCTCGACATTTTTAATTCTAAGAGAGACAAAACTCAAATAGAATTTGAAAAATCCAAGAAAATATTTTAAAGACTTGGTCTTCACTTGTTTAAATTAATTCATTTATTTTTTTACTTTGCTTCTTATAACTTTCAGAAAGACAATTTTAGAGAAAAAATACAACCTTAAAAAAGATTTAAGGATTTTTAAACACATATACCTTTTTACCTTTTAAATTCCTTCCTCTTCTTTCCTGACAATTTAAATCAATGTTTAAGTCTTTTTTTTTATTATAAAGAATAATAAATACATTTTAATTTAGTTCTTCATTTTAGCTTCTGTTTTTTTGACGAATAATTTATGTGAAATATTTCTTCAAACCTATTATGATTAAAATAAAAAATATATATATTCTGGCAAATCTAGAAAATCTGTAGACTCAAATTTAAATCTTATTTCAAAGTCATTTGAATTTGTTTTAAAAATTTTATTCTGGAAGATCTAGAAGAAATAATGATTTGTCTTTGTTAGAAATATAGCTTGGTCCAATTTGTTATATATTCTAACAAAGTGCAGATTGGATTTGAACCTATTTAAAACATGTCATCAAAATTTTTAAATGATTCATAATCAGGAAAAAATACTAATGATGTTCCATGAATTATTTTTTAATTTTTTCAAAAAGATTCGAATTAGCTAGTTTTTCTCTTTTTTTTTTTCGGTTGAATTTTGAATTTTAAAGAGTCGAAATTGAAGATAAACTATGTTTCAAAATAAAATGTTCATTTTTTCATTTTTTCTCCTCTTTTAAACCTTTCAATTAAGTGTTTTTCTCATTATTTATTCTCTACAAAAAAAAAACTTCCGTAAAAGGAAAAAAATGTTCGAAAGAATGACAGACAAAAATACCCATTTTTTTATATATATATAGATTTTTTTATTAAAGGTAAATTGAGTAAATTGGCTATTTCGGGCAATTTATTTAAGTGTGTATCAAACTGGTAGCCCTTGGCATTAATCAGTACCCAAGAAGTAGCTCTTGCTTTCAAAAAGGTTGGTGACCCCTGATCAACATGATGTACATAACTTAAAAAATAAATACAAATAAAAACTCTCTCCATCAAAAGGTACAAATAGAAATAAAGGCATCATGTAATGACAAAAAAACTGACAAGCTGATGTTATTAAAGAATACAAAAAACAAATATTTGTCTATAAATATATGGATAACGTTTATCTAAAGTATTTTCATTAGACAGTACAAATGACACGATGGTATTACTTCACACCCCAACACTGCTTTACTTAAGAATCAGTAATCATGATTTTGATATTGATAACAATAATCTTGATTATTACTTTGGCCATGATTGGCAGCCCTAGATCTCATATATATATATATATATATATATATATATATATATATATATATATATATATATATATATATATATATATATATATATATGTATATGTATATATATATATATGTATATATATATATGTATATATATATATGTATATATATATATATATGTATATATATATATATATATGTATATATATGTATATGTATATATGTATATATATATATATATATATATACATATATATATATATATATATATATATATATATATATATGTATATATATATATGTATATATATATATATGTATATATATATATATGTATATATATATATATATATGTATATATATATATATATGTATATATATGTATATGTATATATGTATATATATGTATATATATGTATATGTATATGTATATATATGTATATGTATATGTATATATATGTATATGTATATGTATATATATGTATATGTATATATATATGTATATGTATATATATATATATATGTATATGTATATATATGTATATGTATATATATATATATATGTATATAAATGTATATATATATATGTATGTATAAATATGTATGTATATATATACTGTATAAATATATATATGTATGTGTATATATACATATATACATACACTATGTATGTATATATGTATGTACACACACCATATATGTATCTATATGCATATACATACATATGTGTATATATGTATATATATATATCTATATATATATACTGTATATACATACATACATATGTTTATGTATATATGTATATAGTGTATGTATGTATATATTTGTACACACACATATATACATGTGTATATACATATATATGTGTGTATACATAGAGTATATATATATATAAACTCAACTCGCCATTTTTGGAGGAAGAAGAATACTGAGTTGCATCCCAAGAACACCACACCTACTGTGAAGCATGGGGGTGGAAACATCATGCTTTGGGGCTGTTTTTCTGCTAAGGGGACAGGACGATTGATCCGTGTTAAGGAAAGAATGAATGGGGCCATGTATCGTGAGATTTTGAGCCAAAACCTCCTTCCATCAGTGAGAGCTTTGAATGGTTGACCAAATACTTATTTTCCACCATAATTTACAAATAAATTCTTTAAAATATTCCTGGATTTTTTTCCACATTCTGTCTCTCACAGTTGAAGTGTACCTATGATGAAAATTACAGACCTCTGTCGTCATTTTAAGTGGGAGAACTTGCACAATTGGTGGCTACTTTCTCGGAGGCCTAGTGGTTAGAGTGTCCGCCCTGAGATGGGTCGGTCGTGAGTTCAAATCCCGGCCGAGTCATACCAAAGACTACAAAAATGGGACCCATTGGCACTCAGCATCGAGGGTTGGAATTGGGGGTTAAATCACCATAAATGATTCCCGGGCGTGGCCACTGCTGCTGCCCACTGCTCCCCTCACCTCCCAGGGGGGGATCAAGGGTGAAGACAGTGGACTGTGACTCACTGGAAGGTGGGCAGCATTTTGGATTTCCAGGGTAGTGAGAGCGGGAGTAGACATCTCTACTCAGGAATGTATCAGACGGTGCTGGACATAAGCCAGCTGGAGGAATTTCCAGAGCCGCCGCTGTGCTTCCGTGTGAAATAGCTGCTCAGACCTCATGTGAACAGCTGCCTGGCAGTGCCCCGTCTCCCCAATGGCCGTCAGCACCCTCAGCCAAGCCCCCGCCCCCCTTCTGCTGCCTTGTAAATCTTCAGGGGCAGACGTTGCGCTGAAAGGGATCCATGGAGGATCCCGGGGTTTAGTGTTAAAGGGTCAGGTGTGTGGAAGTCAGGCCCTGGCGCTGTTGACCTAACACACTGTACACCCATGTCGGCTTGTCCCCATACATATTCCAAAGAAAGGGTCAATTTGGGGTTTATTTGAACAATTTTAGAAGGTTAAAATATTAATTGTTCTTTGTTGCACTCAAAGAACAATTTACAATTTTCCATATTACATATAGTCCGCCGTAATCAACAAAAAATGTAGCAATTTGTTACAAAATATTGTCATTTTACTTGCAGGGTAAAGTAAACTGAAGCCAACATCTCCCCTGTGCTCCTCGACTTCGGTCTGCACCGGAGCCGAACAGCAGGACAGGTGTAACAACTACATTAGTTCCTGTCACTTTTTAAACTCCTTGTGCAGATCTGAATGCCTTTTTATTTAAATGTTTACCTAAGTTTGAAGCAAAGGTGGTATCACGAATCGCCACATTAGTATCACGGTAGTAGTCTGCCATAATCAAGGATTAGGGTAGAATAGAATAAAAACACTTTTTTTACATTATATTAAATAATTCATGATTTACGGTAGCCAATCCTGGTCTGTGCTTTAAGAAAAATACAATTATTAGTAAGTACTAAAAACAAAACTATGGATAAATGTACCCAGATACATCATGTAGCAGCTAAAACACACATTTGTTAAAGATAAAACACAAATTGTAGCAATTTGTTACCAAATATAATCCTTTTACTTGCATTAGTTGACGTTAGATGGGCGGTCTTAGCTCGAATATTTGGCATCGAGTCAAGCAGCTGTGTTTTATGTCTACGTATCTACATGTTATGTATCTACATGTTATGTATCTACAGGTTATCTATCTACATTTTATGTATCTACATGTTATCTATCTACATTTTATGTATCTACATGTTATCTATCTACATGTTATCTATCTACATTTTATGTATCTACATGTTATCTATCTACATTTTATGTATCTACATGTTATCTATCTACATGTTATCTATCTACATGTTATCTATCTACAGGTTATGTATCTACATGTTATCTATCTACATTTTATGTATCTACATGTTATGTATCTACATGTTATCCATCTACATGTTATCTATCTACTTGTTACGTATCTACATGTTATCCATCTACATGTTATCTATCTACATGTTACGTATCTACATGTTATGTATCTACATGTTATCCATCTACATGTTATCCATCTACATGTTATCTATCTACTTGTTACGTATCTACATGTTATCTATCTACATGTTATGTATCTACATGTTATCCATCTACATGTTATCTATCTACATGTTATTTATCTACATGTTATGTATCTACTTGTTACGTATCTACATGTTATCTATCTACATGTTATGTATCTACATGTTATCCATCTACATGTTATTTATCTACATGTTATGTATCTACATGTTATCTATCTACATGTTATCTATCTACATGTTATCTATCTACATGTTATCTATCTACATGTTATTTATCTACATGTTATATACCTACATGTTATCTATCTACATGTTATCCATCTACATGTTATCTATCTACATGTTATGTATCTACATGTTATGTATCTACATGTTATTTATCTACATGTTATGTAGCTACATGTTATGTAGCTACATTTTATGTATCTACATTTTATGTATTTACATGTTATCTATCTACATGTTCTCTATCTACATGTTATGTACCTGCATGTTTTGTATCTACATGTTATGTATCTACATGTTGTTTATCTACATGTTTTGTACCTACATGTTATGTATCTACATGTTTTGTATTCACATTTTGTACCTACATGTGATATATCTACATGTTTTGTATCCACATGTTTTGTATCTACATGTTTTGTATCTACATGTTTTGTACCTACATCTTATGTAGCTACACCTTTTGTATCTACATGTAATGTATCTACATGTTTTGTACCTACATGTTTTGTACCTACATGTTATGTATGTACATTTCTTGTATTCACATTTTGTATCTACATGTTTTGTATCTACATGTTTTTTACCTACATTTTATGTATCTACATTTTTTGTATCCACATTTTTTGTATCTACATGTTTTGTACCTACATCTTATGTAGCTACACCTTTTGTATGTACATGTTATGTATCTATATGTTTTGTATCTACATCTTATGTATCTACATGTTTACTTATGAGAGTAGTGTACAGTTTGCGTGATTGTGAGAATGGCAACGTGTTGTCTGTGAGTGGGCGAGTACAGAGAGAGAGGTAGTGCATGCACTGCGCAGTCGAGTGATGAACAAGTCCGGTTGTGTCTTGCAAAACTAATAATAAAGCAACCAGATTTTCACAAATCGGCGGCCTCGAATTCTGACCGCAAAGCGGATCTTAGCAGACCCATTGCGGGGTTAAAGAGAACATCTCCCCTGTGCTCCTCTACTTAGGTCTGCACCGAAGCCAAACAGCAGGACAGGTGTAACAACTACATTACTACCTGTCACTTTTTAACTCCTTGTGCGGATCTGAATGCTTATTATTTAAATGTTTATCTAAGTTTGAAGCAAAGGTGGTAATACTAATCGGCACATTAGTATCACGGTACTTTATTAGTACCGGTATACCGAATAACCTTCCTGTTTGTTGCCTGTATTGCTTGATACTAGGAGAGGGTTTAGCGTAACAAAAGTCAGGGTCGTGCCTAGGATATGAAACAAAAAGATGCATGCGATGTGATATGTAGCAGCAGAAGACAACAATTAACGTGTGCACTGATTGCGGGGACGGCTTTGAAGGGGGCTCCAGGCGGCATATGCTCCGCTCTAAACGTCAAATAAAAGCCATATTGAGAAAAATGACTGAATTATAACTGCAACCGAGCCCACATTTGCCTCTGAAAACCGCAGGAGAAAGACGCGGAGGGGTCCCCCCCGGGCGCCCCGTTCATCCCCGTCCCTCCTGAGTCAATTGTTGGGGAAGCGCGGTGTCAACCCCACGCCATCAATCACCCCGTTTCAGAGGAGGGCAGACAAGGCAGGGACCCGCCCCCCAGGACAGGGGGGTGGAAGTTCTCATGCCCTCCCCGCCTTCCAAAAGCCCCACGCCCCTGCAGACGGGACTCGGACAGCTGGTCCGGCTATTAGGGTCGGCCCCGGACCCGAGGGCCCCCGCACAGCAGCAACAGCTGCCAGCCCACTGGCCCCCGACACCCCCCCCCCCCCCCCCACCCCAGAACTCCCCTCCTCCTACCCCGAACATGACTCTATGAAACCCGTATTAGAACATTCCTTTGCATGGCCTCATGAAGATGATCATACCGATTATTTTCACTTCTTTGTGCGGTCGTCCCTTCAACATATCGCTTATTTAAAATTAAAACAATTTAAAAAAAAAATATATATATGTATGTATGTATATGTATATGTATGTATGTATATATATATATAGTACATTCTAAATTAAACATGTTCATGCTGTAGCTTTAAAATGTAACATTTCTAATTAGTCATTCTTAATTGATTCATCCCGTCCATGCCCCCAAATCAATTAAGAGTGATTAACAAGGGATTAGTCTGCCTTTTTCTTAGTTTTTTTTTTTTTTTTTCCACCACACAATTTGTAAATCATCTTCTTTCTTTTCCGGAGGGGCGGTATAGCTCGGTTGGTAGAGTGGCCGTGCCAGCAACTTGAGGGTTCCAGGTTCGATTCCTAGTCACTGCCGTTGTGTCCTCGGGCAAGACACTTTACCCACCTGCTCCCAGTGCCACCCACACCGGTTTCAATATGTAACTTAGATATTGGGTTTCACTATGTAAAGGCGCTTTGAGTCACTAGAGAAAAGCGCTATATAAATATAATTCACTCACTCACCGTCCACTCCAGTGCGCACGGCAACGGGCAGTCCAAAAACTGGTGCTTTGTTTGATTTCTTTGGTTAATCCATTCCAGCTCGGTTGGTAGAGTCCAGCTCGGTTGGTAGAGTGGCCGTGCCTGCAACTTGAGGGTTGCAGGTTCGATTCCCGCTTCTGCCAACCTAGTCCCTGCCGTTGTGTCCACTTTACCCACTTGCTCCCAGTGCCACCCACACTGGTTTAAATGTAACTTAGATATTGGGTTTCACTCTGTAAAGCGCTTTGAATCACTTGAGAAAAAGCGCTATATAAATATAATTCACTTCACTTCACATACTGATAATAACTCATGTTTTTAAGTGTTGTACGAGCATACAAATGCTTTAAATTCGATTTTCCGTCTTGCCGTCCTCGTGCGGGTTCCACCGACCACCAAGGAAGGACATCTCTTTTGCAGGTTTGACTCTTGTTTATTTTTCGATAAAGCTTTCGTCGTCGCCGTTTTTCTCTCTCTCGCTCCTCGGTCGTTGCTGCCGGCTCTCCTACTCCTTCTGCCTCGTTTTCCCCTACTACCGGGCGGCATAGCTTGGTTGGTAGAGTGGCCGTGCCAGCAACTTGAGGGTTGCAGGTTCGATTCCCGCTTCTGCCAACCTAGTCCCTGCCGCTGTGTCCTTGGGCAAGACACTTTACCCACCTGCTCCCAGTGCCACCCACACTGGTTTGAATGTAACTTAGATATTGAGTTTCACTATGTAAAGCGCTTTGAGTCACTAGAGAAAAGCGCTATATAAATATAATTCACTTCACTTTACATACTGATAACTCATGGTTTTAAGTGTTGTACGAGCAAACAAATGCTTTAAATTCGATTTTCCGTCTTGCCGTCGTCGTGCGGGTTCCACTGACCACCAAGGAAGGACATCTCTTTTGCAGGTTGGACTCTTGTTTATTTTTCAATAAAGCTTTCGTCGTCGCCGTTTTGCTCTCTCTCGCTCCTCGGTCGTTGCTGCCGGCTCTCCTACTCCTTCTGCCTCCTTCTCCCTACTACCAGGCGGCATAGCTCGGTTGGTAGAGTGGCCGTGCCAGCAACTTGAGGGTTCCAGGTTCGATTCCTAGTCACTGCCGTTGTGTCCTCGGGCAAGACACTTTACCCACCTGCTCCCAGTGCCACCCACACCGGTTTCAATATGTAACTTAGATATTGGGTTTCACAATGTAAAGGCGCTTTGAGTCACTAGAGAAAAGCGCTATATAAATATAATTCACTCACTCACCGTCCACTCCAGTGCGCACGGCAACGGGCAGTCCAAAAACTGGTGCTTTGTTTGATTTCTTTTGTTAATCCATTCCAGCTCGGTTGGTAGAGTGGCCGTGCCTGCAACTTGAGGGTTGCAGGTTCGATTCCCGCGTCTGCCAGCCTAGTCCCTGCCGTTGTGTCCTTGGCCAAGACACTTCACCCACCTGCTTCCAGTGCCACCCACACTGGTTTGAATGTAACTTAGATATTGGGTTTCACTATGTAAAGCGCTTTGAGTCACTAGAGAAAAGCGCTATATAAATATAATTCACTTCACTTTACATACTAATAATAACTCATGGTTTTAAGTGTTGTACGAGCATACAAATGCTTTAAATTCGATTTTCCGTCTTGCCGTCGTTGTGCGGGTTCCACTGACCACCAAGGAAGGACATCTCTTTTGCAGGTTGGACTCTTGTTTATTTTTCGATAAAGCTTTCGTCGTCGCCGTTTTGCTCTCTCTCGCTCCTCGGTCGTTGCTGCCGGCTCTCCTACTCCTTCTGCCTCGTTCTCCCCTACTACCGGGCGGCATAGCTCGGTTGGTAGAGTGGCCGTGCCAGCAACTTGAGGGTTGCAGGTTCGATTCCCGCTTCTGCCAACCTAGTCCCTGCCGCTGTGTCCTTGGGCAAGACACTTTACCCACCTGCTCCCAGTGCCACCCACACTGGTTTGAATGTAACTTAGATATTGGGTTTCACTATGTAAAGCGCTTTGAGTCACTAGAGAAAAGCGCTATATAAATATAATTCACTTCACTTTACATACTGATAATAACTCATGGTTTTAAGTGTTGTACGAGCATACAAATGCTTTAAATTCGATTTTCCGTCTTGCCGTCCTCGTGCGGGTTCCACTGACCACCAAGGAAGGACATCTCTTTTGCAGGTTGGACTCTTGTTTATTTTTCAATAAAGCTTTCGTCGTCGCCGTTTTGCTCTCTCTCGCTCCTCGGTCGTTGCTGCCGGCTCTCCTACTCCTTCTGCCTCGTTTTCCACTACTACCGGGCGGCATAGCTCGGTTGGTAGAGTGGCCGTGCCAGCATCTTGAGGGTTCCAGGTTCGGTTCCTAGTCACTGCCGTTGTGTCCTCGGGCAAGACACTTTACCCACCTGCTCCAGGTGCCACCCACACCGGTTTCAATATGTAACTTAGATATTGGGTTTCACTATGTAAAGGCGCTTTGAGTCACTAGAGAAAAGCGCTATATAAATATAATTCACTCACTCACCGTCCACTCCAGTGCGCACGGCAACGGGCAGTCCAAAAACTGGTGCTTTGTTTGATTTCTTTGGTTAATCCATTCCAGCTCGGTTGGTAGAGTGGCCGTGCCAGCAACTTGAGGGTTGCAGGTTCGATTCCCGCTTCTGCCAACCTAGTCCCTGCCGCTGTGTCCTTGGGCAAGACACTTTACCCACCTGCTCCCAGTGACACCCACACTGGTTTAAATGTAACTTAGATATTGGGT